>NC_136959.1:40800166-40911236 GCF_032717465.1 Coenobita brevimanus | reverse complement strand
TAAATATAACAATGAGCAATGTGATGATGCAATGGGTCAAAGAAGAGACACCTGGGTTCCGAGGTGAGGACACACCAGCACGACTAGATTTACTGTTTACCAAAGAACCCGATGTAATAGAATGCTTTGAAATATCTGTGTCCTATTGGAAAAAAGTGATCATGTGGTCATTGGAGTACCAGATGAAGATAACAGGGAACGTAGAGCCAAGAGAGACGACCTTTAGAGGCAGGAAAGATACAACTTTGGGAAAGTAAACTATACAGGATTGAGAAAAAAATTTTTGAAAATGCAGATTGGAGAAAATTCAGAGAAACAAGAGATACAGAGGAAGTGGGATATATTTTTAGGGCCTCTCTAATTCGGGAGTGGAGAAAAATTTGTGCAAGCGTAAAGGGAGAAAGAAAACAGGAAAAAAGAGTGGTTTAATAGGAAGGTTATATGATACCAAAATGAGAGAGATATAGCATGGAAACAATTGGAGAGAGGTAACTACAGAACAAAGGAAGAATATAAAAGAACTAGAAATGAATACACAAAGAATATGTAGAGAGGAAGAAAGGAATTTTGAAAAAGGTATAATGGATGACAAATGTGAGGATGAACCCAAACTGTTTTATAGATTTGTCAATGGTAAACTGAAACAAAAGGAAGGAATCACCAAACTGAAAGTAGGAGAGGACTATAAAGATGCAGCAATGCAAGTTGAAATAATGAGCAAACGTTTCCAGTCAGTTTTCACTAACGAAAGTAGTAGTTTGTGGAAGGCTTGAGGAGTGGACTAGAAATGTAGTGATAAAAAGATATAAAAGGGAAGTACACAAGTGTATAAATTACACTGGAAACTTTCAAGATGTAAGGAAAGCCCCAGGACCAGATAGAATCTCCAATTGGGTACTGAAGGAATGCAGAAAACAACTAGCAGATAAGATTCACAGTTTAATTGTGTGTTCTCTGGAAGATTGGAAAGTGCCTCAAGAATGGAAGAGGGCAAAATTTAATGTGGTACCAATTTATAAGGGAGGAAACAGGGAAGAACCCCTGAATTATAGAATTGTAGAATTATTGTGCGACATAATCTTGAAAGATAGATGGATAAAATATCTGGAAGAGATGAATATTTTGGCTAATAGTCAGTTTGGATTTAGAAGTGGAAGGTCATGTGTTTCCAACTTGTTGAGCTTTTACTAAAGAGCGATTGATGTGCGAAAGGAAAGAGATGGTTGGGTGGATTGTGCGTATTTATATTTGGAGAAGGCCTTCGACAAGGTACCCCATACGAGACTAATGTGGAAACTAGAGCATATAGGAGGACTGAAGGGGAACCTCTTGGAATGGATGAGAGACTATTTGAGAGACAACTAATAAAGGATAGGATATCTGGATGGAGGGAAGTAACAAGTGGAGTCCCACAGGGCTTGGTGTTGGCGCCAGTAATGTTCCTGATTTATGTAAATGATATGGTAGATGGAATGAACAGTTATCCAAGTCTATTTGCTGATGATGCAAAGATCTTGAGGAAGAGAGGTTGAGGAGGATTGTAAAATGCTGCAGGAGGATCTGGACAGGATACATAAATGGAGCTGGATGTGGGAAATGAAATTAAATGCAAAGAAACGTAAAATATTGGAAATGGGTAAAAGTACCTAGCGACCATCATTGAATTATTTGATGGGTAATGAACCAATCCCAAAAGCGAGAGAAGAGAAAGATTTGGGAGTGCTGGTCCAGGACAGTTTGTCACCTGAAAAACACATTAACTAGACAGTTAGAGAGACATATAAACTCCTGACTAATATAAGAGTAGCTTTTCATTATATGGATGAGATGATGAAAAAATTGATAGTGGCCATGATTCGCCCCAGATAGAATATGCAGCAGTAGTGTGGTCCCCACACAAAAAGAAAGATATAAACAAGATTGAGAGAATACAAAGAACAGCAACCAAGAGGGTCCCCAGTCTGGCAGATCTGTCATACAGATAGAGGCTGGAAAAGCTGGATTTGCCTTCCTTAGAGGAAAGGAGAAGAGGGATGACTTGATTGCAGTGTTCAGGACCATGATGGGAGTAAATAAAATTGACAGAGAAGACCTGTTTTTATGGGATAAGAGAGTAACAAGAGGACACAGAATGAAACTGAAGAAGCCAAGCTGGTTGAAGGATATCAAGAAATATAGTTTTCCTTATAGATGTATAGACCTATGGAATAGCCTGGAGAAAGAGATCGTCCAGTTTAAAAACTTACACGAGTTTAAAGCCAAATTTGACTTATTGAGAAATAGAGACAGGACACCATAAGCGTAGCTCATTTCCTTTATATCACAATTAGGTAAATACACACACACACACACACAGGTTGCTGACAGTCAGAGCTCTTTGTGGATCGAGAGGAAATAATCGTCAAATCAGCGGCGAAAAGGAAACCAGCCTATTGTAATTACATGAATACCTGTATATACATGAATGAACGTCACGTCTGATTTTAGTGAGAAAGCTGCAGGTTCCAGTCATACAAGAGTACATGACACAGTTGAATTAGAAAGTTTTCTTAGGCTGCATCATGGCAGAAAGGGATAGGTCAATGTTTACATCTGGTGGTGATGAATTTGCGGACTTCTCCAATGATGATAAGGTAGATGAAGCACTAAACTGAACCAAACAAGAGTAGCAGGAGTGGAGAAAATGGCGGAGAGGAATGTCCAGGAGCTAAAAAAGGTCATCATCATCATCATCATCATCATCATCTGGACCTCCTTTCCCACCCTAGGGCAGGGTGAGAAGTAGCAATGTCCAGACAGCCCAAATTTGCCCAATCCAATGGGCCACACTTCCATTCACTCATCATTCAAGCCCTCGGAATCCTGGCTCTATCGGATACGCCAAAAACATTCACCACATTCTGTAGCTTCACATAAACGTATCCGATTGACTCGATCCGGTCGTTACCATGTTAAAAAGGGATGCCAAATCCCTGATCATGCACTTCTCACAACATTCATCCAGCCAGTTCGATCTCTTGTCAGTTCCCTAGCCTCACTGACTTCCAGACCTTTCTTCCTCAAACACTCATCCACCATATCCCTTCACCTTCTCCTTGGCCTATCTCGCCTCCTCCCTCCTTCAAATTCGCTCAGATATACCTTTTTCACCACTCTGTTGTTATCCATTCTCTCCACATGACCATACTATCTCAGTACACTCTCTTCGATTCTGGTGACCTCCGACTTCCTCACTCCACATCTTTCACGAATCATTATTTCATATCCTTTCCACCCTCTGTACACCACATACATTCCTCAGCAGTCCCATCTCCACTGCTCTTACTCTTGACTTTTCATTTTCATGCCACATCATAGTCTCATATCCTTATGTCAAAGTTGGCACTAACACTCCCTCATGTAAGCCTCGTGCTGCTGCAACGCTCAAGCCTCTGTTTCTTATCATGGCCTTCATTGCACCAGCTACATTTCTTCCTTGTGTCACTCTGCTTTTAACTTCTTTTGCACATTTTCCTCTCTTTTCTATCACTGTACCCAGGTATTTGAACTCTCTCACCAGTTCCAGTCTCTCTCCATTCACTGTTACATTGCAGTGGGAGTCACCTTCTTCCTCAATAACCATCACTTTACTCTTCTCTACATTTACTCTCAAGACACGATGCTCACAGACATCAGCAAAACTCTGCACTAGCCTACCAAGTTCTTGTCCAGTACTTGCAAGCAGTACTGCATCATCAGCATACAACAAATATGAGATATTCCATCCATCACCATTCATTACGAATGCCATCCCTCTCTCCATTACTCATGTTTTTACTTCTTTCATCGCCTCATCCGTATATATATATATATATATATATATATATATATATATATATATATATATATATATATATATATTGAACAACCATGGGGACATCACACAACCTTCTCGCACGCCCACACCGATCGTGAACCATTCACTTAGATGCCCGTTAACCCTTACACATGCTTCACTACCATCATAAAAACTCTTGACGGCACCTAGCAGCTTACCATCTACACTGTACATGCGCAAAACTTTCCACAATCCTTCTCTGTCCACTTCTCATATGCTTTTTCCAATTCCATGAAGCCATAAACACATTATTGTCCTTCTCACAAGCCTTCTCTGCTATCTGTCTCGCTGCAAATACTTGATTCACACATCCTCTGCCACTCCTAAAGCCTGTTCATCACTCACAAGGACTTCTGATATCTCTCTTACTTTCTCTATAATAATTCTTCCATATACCTTCCCTACCAAACACAATAAACTTATGCCATGATATTTCTTGCACTCACTTCGCTCACCTTTTTGTACAGGGGTACAATCACAGGTATGGTCAATAATTAGAGTTGCAGGAACAGACCTTGGAACATGAGAAAGACATCAAAGTAATGCAGAGTAGGTTGGAAAGCGTGTGCACAAGCAGTGCTGAACAAGAAAGACAAGTTACAAAATTAAAAGTGAGTAACGAATCTGCCTCAAATGCAATAAAACAGCTCAACAGGGAAAATAAGAGGCTGGAAGAAGAAAGGGACAGGATGAAAAGTAATATAGATTAGCATGAATCAAAATTAAGGATGCAAGATGAACACATTAAGGAAATCAAGGAGCAACACAGGGGGTGGAAGAAAGTTCAAGCGGAAGGAAACATAAATTTGAAAGAGATTATAGAACAACAAAGCAAGGAAAAGGTGGAGAAGGAAGTGGTTAGGGGACTAAGAAGTAGAGAATCTTTAACCAGGGATGTAGCAGACAAGAAAAAAGGCATGATAATTTCAGGAGTAAAAGAAAAATGTATGACAGTAAGATCAGAAAGGGAAAGAGAAGAACTGAGTAAGATTAAAGAGATAGTATCAATAGTTATGGAGGGTAATAACGAAGCTCAAGAGGAGACTGAAGAAGTGTTTATGCTAGGAAAGTACGAGGAAGAAGGGGGACGTGGTCACTTAAAGTTTAAGTCTCAGGTAATGGTAAATGAAATCATCAACAGAACATAGAAATTCTCAGACAAAGAGGGGTTCAAGAATGTTTGGATATGGAGAGAAGGTAATGAGGAAGACCTAAAATACAGGAGCTAGTAAAGAAAGCAAAGGAAAAATACAGAGAACGGAGGAAGAGAAGACAATGTTCTACTGGAGAGTTATGGGTCAGATATTGAGGAAGTGCCACTGACAGAGAGAGGCTGAGGAGAAGGAATAAAAAACAACGAAAAAAAGTCTGAAAATGGCATAATTTAATGTTGATGGTTTAATATCACCAAACTTAGAAATCAGCAATTTCTTCTGGGTACGTGAACCAGATATTATGTGCGTTGTAGAGACCAAGGTAAGAGGGGATATTGATATCCATATGGGAGATGGTAAATACAAACTGTGGAGAAGAGATAGAAAAGAAAAAATGGGAGGAGTGATGCTAGCAGTGAAGAACAACATAAATATGGATACTGTGGAACTGGGAAAGGGTAGGGCTGAAGTGACAAATGTGAAATTAGAAACTGGAGAGAATGGCAAGGGAGATATGGCGGTAGTATATGTTCCCCCTAAGACAAGGGCATGGAATGACGATGAATACCAGATGTTGTCTGACATGGTCAGATATCTACAGAAAGTAACTGAAAAAAGTAACAACATAATTCTGATGAGTGATTTTAATTGCAAAGAGGTGAACTTGGAGGAATGGGACTCAGGAGGCAGTGAAGATTCATGGGGCACTATATTATTAAATATAGCAATGAATAATGTAATGACCCAGTGGGTCAAAGAAAAAACAAGATTCAGAGGTGATGACACTCAAGCAAGACTAGATTTACTGCTGACCAAAGAACCTGATGTAACTGAATCTTTGAAATATCCTGTGTCCTATAGGAAAAAGTGATCATGTGATTGTGTTCCAGATGATAAAAGGGAGCGTGTGTCGAGAGATGGGCTTGATAGGCATGGAAGATACTACTTTGGGAAAGCAAACTTTACAGGATTGAGGAAATTTTTTGAAAATGTAGATTGGAGAAAATTCAGAGAAACAAGAGAGATACAGAGGAAGTGGGATATCACTGTAGACCTCTATAATTCTGGTTTGAAAAAATATGTGCTAAGAGTAAGTGGGAAAGAAAACAGGAAAAAGGACTGGTTTAATAGAAGGTATATGACTGCAAAAAAAAAGAGAGGGACATTGCATGGAACAACTGGAGAAAGAGAGGTAATAACAGAACAAAGGAAAAATATAGTAGAACTGGAAATGAATATACAAGAATATGTAGTGAGGAAGAAAGGAACTTTGAAAAAGGTATAATTGACAAATGTAAGAAAGAACCCAAATTGTTTTATAGATTTGTCAATGGCAAATTGAAACAAAAGGAAGGAATCACCAAACTGAAAGTAGAAAGACAGGTCTATAAAGATGCGGCAATGCATGTTGAAATAATAAACATACTGTATGTTTCCAATCGGTTTTCACTAAAGAAAGGGATTTTGTGGAGGGGGAGGGAGTGACTAGAAATGTAGTGATAAAACATATAAAAGTGGAAGTGCAGGAAGTGTATAAAGTACTGGAAACTCAAGATGTAAGGAATGCCCCAGAACCTGATGGAATCTATAACTGGATACTGAAGGAATGCGGAGAACAACTGGTTGATAAGATTCATGGTTTAATTGAGTGTTCTCTGGAAGAAGGGAAAGTGCCTCGGGAATGGAAGAGGGCCAATGTGGTACCAATTTATAAGGGAGGAAACAAGAAAGAACCTCTGATTCATGGACCAGTGTCCTTGACCAGCATGGTTGCAAAACTGGTTGAGAAAATCCTAAAAGACAAATGGATATAATATCTGGAAGAGATGAACATTTTGGCTGAAAGTTTGGATTCAGATGTAGAAGGTCACGTTTCCAACTTGTTGAGCTTTTACTCAAGAGCGATTGATGTGTTACAGGAGAGAGACGGTTGGGTGGATTGTGTGGATTTAGATCTGGAGAAAGCCTTTGACAAGGTACCCCACAAGCGACTAATGAGGAAACTGGAGCACATAGGAAGACTGAAGGGAAACCTCCTGGAGTGGATGAGAGACTGCTTGAGAGACAGACAAATGAGGACAGTAAAAAAGGGCAGGATGTCTAGATGGAGGGAAGTAACAAGTGTAGTCCCACAGGGCTCGGTGTTAGTGCCAGTAATGTTCCAGATTTACGTAAACGATATGGTAGATGGAATGAATAGTCATGCAAGTCTGTTTGCTGATTATGAAAAGAACTCGAGGAAAGTTGAAGATGAGAAAGACTGTAAAATGCTGCAGGAGGACCTGGACAGCATTCATGATTCGAGCCGGATGTGGGAAATAAAATTCAACACAAAAAAAATATAAAATATTGGAAATCAGTGAAAGAACAAAGAGGCCATCACTGAATTATTTGATGGGTAATTTACCAATCACAAAAGTGAGAGAAATGGAAGATTTGGGAGTGCTGGTCCAGGATACTTTGTCACCTGAAAAACACATTAACAAGACAGTTAGAGAGACGTATAATCTCTAGACTAACATAAGAGTAGCATTTCATTACATGGATGAGATGATGAAAAAATTAATAGCGGCCATGATCCGCCCCAGGCTGGAATAAGCAGCAGTAGTGTGGTCCGCACACAAAAAGAAAGATATAAACAAGATCGAGAGAATACAAAGAACAGCACCCAAGATGGTCCCTAGCCTGGCAGATCTGTCGTACAGAGAGAGGCTGGAAAAGCTGGATCTGTCTTCCTTAGAAGAAAGGAGTGAGAGGGGTGGCATGATTGCAGTGTTCAGGGCCATGATGGGAGTAGATAAAATTGACAGAAAAAAATCTGTTTGCATGGGATGGGAGAGTAACAAGAGGACACAGAATGAAACTGAAGACTCCAAGATGCTTGAATGATATCAAGAAATACAGTTTTCCATACAGATCCATAGACCTGTGGAATAGCCTGGACAAAGAGATCCTTCAGTCTAAAAACTTAATTTCAAGGCAAAATTTGACTTATTCAGAAACAGAGACGGGACCCCACGAGCATAGCTCATTTCCTGTATATCACAACTAGGTAAACACACACACACACACACACACACTAGAAAAAGAGGACTCGATGTACCGTCAATGCTAGATCTCATATTTACTAGGCAAGAAAACGATATTGACATTTTAATATATCACCCTCCATTTGGCAAAAGCGACCATGCAGTACTAAATTGCAACTTCAGGATTGCATATGACATAGATAACAGCAATGAAAGTTACAAAAAGTCTAAACTATAAAAAGGGAAAGTATCGTGACCTAAAGAAGTACTTCTTCGAAACAGCTTGGGAAAAGGAGCTTAGAGGACAAGATTTAAATGCTATATATGAAAAATTCTGTGAACTTTATGAAATAGGAGTCCAGAAGTACATCCCACTGCACAAAGAAGCAGAAAATAAAATAAATGGTTCAATACAGAATGTAAAAAATCAAAAGAAAAAAGAAATTTGTTGTGGAATAGATACAGAAGACACAATAGTGAAAGGGCATATAATAATTACAAACACGCAAGAAACGATTATACAAGAATAAGGAGGGAAGCCCAAAAACAGTTTGAGGAGGATATCATAAATAAAATTAGTGATCAACCAAAGCTATTTTACAGCTACATCAGAAGCAAAACCAAAGTAAAAGATAAAATACAATCCATTACGGACGATGGAATCACCCATACACAAGAGAAGGATATTTGTGAAGCACTAAACAAGAATTTCCAATCAGTTTTTACAGAGGAAAAAAATTTTTGCGAGGGATTATGTGGAACATGCATGCCCACACATACTACCAGATATACAAACATCAGAAAAAGATATACAGGAGGAGCTAAGTAAATTAGACAAAGGAAAAGCAAATGTTCCTGATGAAATTTCATGTTGGGTGCTATGTGAATGTGCAAAGGAGTTAAGTAAACCATTATTTTTAATTTTCAAGAAATCCTTGAGTCAAGGTAAACTACCTGATATCTGGAAGAAAGAAAACATTGTTCCCTTATTCAAGAAAGGAAATAGACAGAATCCACTTAACTACCGACTAGTATCACTAACCAGTGTTGTAAGTAAGGTATTAGAAAAACTTATAAGAAAAGCTTGGGTAAATCATCTAGAAGAACACAATATGATAACAGAAAGACAGTTTGGTTTCAGAAAAGGAAAATCATGTTTAACTAATCTGTTGAGCTACTATTACAGAGTAACAGACACATTACAGGAAAGAGAAGGATGGGTGGACAGTATCTATTTTGATTTCAAGAAAGCATTTGACACAGTACCACACCAAAGACTTTTATGGAAACTATACCATCAAGAAGGAATTCGAGGCAAACTATATTGTTGGATGCAAGATTTACTCATGAAAAGGAAAATGAGAACAGTACTCAGGGGAAATTACTCATCATGAAAAGAAGTGACTAGTGGAGTACCACAGGGCTCAGTGCTGGCACCAATCATGTTTTTAGTATATATAAATGATATAGACAATAACACTGAAAATGAAACCTATCTAAATATGTTTGCAGATGATGCAAAAATACAAAGGAGAATTACTAACACAGACTCTTGTAAAGAGCTGCAAGAAGAATTAAATAAACTTCATGAATGGAGTAATACATGGCAAATGGAATTCAATGTGGACAAGTTTGGTAAAAGTGGAAAAAGACTTGATTGGGATTATATGTTAGGAAATAAAACCCTACACACATCAGAAAGAGAGAAGGACCTAGGTGTGATTGTCAATAACAGACTATCTCCGGCGGACCACATCAGTGAGAACGTACGGAACATGTATACACTGCTTGCCAATATGAGAATACCGTTTACATACATAAATGAAGACATGCTAAGAAAGATAATAATATCAGTCATCAGACCAACCCTGGAGTATGCATCAGTAGTCTGGAGTCCTCATCTCAAAAAAACACATAGACAAGATTGAAAAAGTTCAAAGGGCCGCTACACGTTGGGTACCAAGCTTAAGGGATCTAAGCTATGAAGAAAGACTAAATAAACTGAATCTACCAACACTACAGGAGAGAAGGAAAAGAGGTAATATGATTATGCTATATAAATGCATATCAGAGAAGGAGAAAATAGACATAAATGATTACTTAAGGTATGGGGAAGCATCAGCAAGAGGACACTGCAAAAAATTACATAAAAAGAGAGGTGATAAAGATGTAAGGAAATTTAGTTTCCCAAATAGCGCAGTTGATCAGTGGAATGCACTACCGAATGAAATAGTGTGTGCCAAAACAATTCACTAATTTAAGGATATGTACGATAAATATGGTTTAAGACACGGGACAGTACAAGCTTGATTTATTCCTGTAAAGATACAATTAGGTAAGAATTAGGTAACAACACACACACACACACACACACAACACCATGCAAACCTTAAGTAGTTTTCAGGAATTTGTCTGTCCAGTCTCCTAAGGTCTTGTTTTAAATTTAAAATAATGAAAGTTAATAGACTACCAAAAATGTAAACATTTATTGGCTAGAGTATACATGAATGTTTGTGGTATTTTTCGGTAACAGCTGTTTTGGTACTTTAACCAACATCAAACATGGCCAAAAATGTAAACATTGAGGGACTCGAACTTCCAGGATTTGATAGAAATACCAATGTCATGGATCTGGTTAAAACATTGATTATGAGGATTAGTGAACTTGAAAAGAAAGTGGAGAATGTAGTGATAAAGGACGTGTCTGAAAATACGGAGACTACTATACAGTCTGATCCAGTCCAATGAGACAGCGAATGAGGAGATTAGAATTTTGAAACGTGAAAATGTCGAATTGAGAAGGAAACTGGAAGAGAGTACTAATAAAACGGAGAAGGTGAGTAGTGTATTAGAAGAGCATAAGGCAAAATGGGCACACGTAGAAGAAGAACAGAAAGAAGTGGTCAGCTTAAGAGAAATGATCCAGGAAGAATGGGAAATGAACAAGAAAAAAATGGAAGAAAATGTAGTGAAAATACTGAAGAAAAAAGAGAAAATAGTGAGAGAAACTGTAGAAAGGAACAGATGTGTGGTAATATTTGGAAACAGCGAAGAGGAAGAAAAGGTTAGGTTCGTGAGACTCGAGAAAGACACGAACCTGGTGAGAGGAATATTAGGCAAGATTGACCCCGAAGGAGACAAGTGGGTAAAAGAAATTGAGGAAGTAAGGAGGATGAGCCTTATAAGAAAGGGGAAACAAGACCAATGAGAGTCAAATTTACATCAGAAGGTATAGTAAATGATATCGTTAAAGTGACCTGGAAATTAAGCAAAGAGGCAGGGATAGAAAAAATAATAAGAAGAAAAGACTTGAATGAAGAAGAAACGAGAAGTTCTAAAATCATTGAAGGAACAAGTAAAGGAAAAAATGATTAGAGGACAGAGGAAGAATGTAATACTTTTTTTTGGAGAGTGATGGATATGAAAGTAAGGAAGTGGTATGTGAAAAAACAGAATTGAAGGAAACTAAGGAGGATGGCTATGAAAAATCAGAAATTGAGGAAATGGTGCCGACAGAGAGAACGAGAGAAGAGGGTATAAAAAATATCAAAAATAATTTGAAGGTGATATATACTAATGTTGATGGTTTAATATCGGCAAGTCTTGAAATCAACAATTTCTTGAGAGAACATGAACCTCATGACATGTGCTTTGTAGAGACCAAATTAAGAGAAGATATTGATGTTTATTTGGGAGACGGTAGATATAAACTGTGGAGAAGAGACAGAAAGGAAAAAACAGGAGGAGGAGTGATGATAGCTGTGAAGAACAGCATAAATGTAGATACCGTGGAAATGGGAGAAGGCAGGGCTGAAGTGATATATATGAAATTAGAAACTGGAGAGAATGTTAAGCGAGATATGGCGGTAGTGTATGTTCCCCCTAAGACGAGAGCATGGAATAATGACGAACACCAAGAGATGTTGTCAGATTGGCTAGTTATTTACAAAAAATAATTGAGAAAAGCAACAATATAATTTTGATGGGTGATTTTAACTGTAAAGAGGTGAACTGGGAGGAATGGGACTCAGGAGGCTGTGAGAATTCGTGGGGCACTATGTTATTAAATATAATAATGAATAATGTGATGACGCAATGGGTCAAAGAAGAGACACGGTTTCGAGGTGAGGACACACCAGCAAGGTTAGATTTACTGTTTACCAAAGAACCCGATGTAATAGAATAATTGAAATATTTCTGTCCTATAGGAAAAAGTGATCATGTGGTCATTGAGTTCCAGATGATAATAAGGAACGTCGAGCCAACAGACGAGCTTCATAGACAGGGAAGATACAACTTTGGGAAAACAAATTTTACAGGATTGACAAAATTTTTTGAAAATGCGGATTGGAGAAAATTCAGAGAAACAAGAGAGATACAGAGAAAGTGGGATATCTTTCTAGACCTCTATAATTTGGCAGTGGAAAAATTTGTACCAAGAGTAAGAGGGAAAGAAAACAGGAAAAAAGTGGTTTAACAGAAGGTGTATGATAGCAAAAAAAGAGAGAGATAAGGCGTGGAACAACTGGAGAAAGAGAGGTAACAACAGAACAAAGGAAGAATATAAAAGAATTAGAAATGAATATACAAGAATACATAGAGAAGAAGAAAGGAATTTTGAAAAAGGTATGATAAACAAATGCAAGGATGAACCCAAACTGTTTTATTGATTTGTTAATGGCAAACTGAAACAAAAGGAAGGAATCGCCAAACTGAAAGTAGAAGGAGAGGTCTATAAAGATGCAGCAGTACAAGCAGAAATAATGAACAAATGTTTCGAATCGGTTTTCACTAATGAAAAAGAGTTTTTGGAAAGGGAGAGAGTGATTAGAAATGTACCGGTGATAAAAGATATAAAAGTGTAGGTACAGGAAGTGTATAAATTACTGGAAACTCAAGATGTAAGGAAAGCCTCAGGACGTAATGGAATTTCTAATTGGGTACTGAAGGAATGCAGAGAACAACTGGTGGATAAAATTCACAGTTTAATCGTGTGTCCTCTGGAAGAGGGGAAAGTGCCACAAGAATGGAAGAGGTCAATAATTAGAGTTGCAGAAACAGACCTTGGAACATGAGAAAGACATCAAAGTAATGCAGAGTAGGTTGGAAAGCGTGTGCACTAGCAGTGCACGTTACAAAATTAAAAGTGAGTAACGAATCTGCCTCAAATGAAATAAAACAGCTCAACAGGGAAAATAAGCGGCTGGAAGAAGAAAGGGACAGGATGAAAAGTAAAATAGATTAGCATGAATCAAAATTAAGGATGCAAGATGAACACATTAAGGAAATCAAGGAACAACACAGGGGGTGGAAGAAAGTTCAAGCGGAAGGAAATATAAATTTGAAAGAGATTATAGAACAACAAAGCAAGGAAAAGGTGAAGGAAGTAGTTAGGGTACTAAGAAGTAGAGAATCTTTAACCAGGGATGTAGCAGACAAGAAAAAAGGCATGATAATTTCAGGAGTAAAAGAAAAATGTATGACAGTAAGATCAGAAAGGGAAAGAGAAGAACTGAGTAAGATTAAAGAGATAGTATCAATAGTTATGGAGGGTAATAACGAAGCTCTAGAGGAGACTGAAGAAGTGTTTATGCTAGAAAAGTACGAGGAAGAAGGGGGACGTGGTCACTTAAAGTTTGTCTCAGGTAATGGTAAATGAAATCATCAACAGAACATAGAAATTCTCAGACAAAGAGGGGTTCAAGAATGTTTGGATATGGAGAGAAGGTAATGAGGAAGGAAGACCTAAAATGCAGGAGCTAGTAAAGAAAGCAAAGGAAAAATACAGAGAACGGAGGAAGAGAAGACAATGTTCTACTGGAGAGTTATGGGTCAGATATTGAGGAAGTGGTACTGACAGAGAGAGGCTGAGGAGAAGGAATAAAAAACAACGAAAAAAGTCTGAAAATGGCATAATTTAATGTTGATGGTTTAATATCACCAAACTTAGAAATCAGCAATTTCTTCAGGGTACGTGAACCAGATATTATGGGCGTTGTAGAGACCAAGGTAAGAAGGGATATTGATATCCATATGGGAGATGGTAAATACAAACTGTGGAGAAAAGATAGAAAAGAAAAAATGGGAGGAGTGATGGTAGCAGTGAAGAACAACATAAATATGGATACTGTGGAACTGGGAAAGGGTAGGACTGAAGTGACAAATGTGAAATTAGAAACTGGAGAGAATGGCAAGGGAGATATGGCGGTAGTATATGTTCCCCCTAAGACAAGGGCATGGAATGACGATGAATACCAGATGTTGTCTGACATGGTCAGATATCTACAGAAAGTAACTGAAAAAAGTAACAACATAATTCTGATGGGTGATTTTAATTGCAAAGAGGTGAACTTGGAGGAATGGGACTCAGGAGGCGGTGAAGATTCATGGGGCACTATATTGTTAAATATAGCAATGAATAATGTAATGACCCAGTGGGTCAAAGAAGAAACAAGATTCAGAGGTGATGACACTCCAGCAAGACTAGATTTACTGCTGACCAAAGAACCTGATGTAACTGAATCTTTGAAATATCCTGTGTCCTATAGGAAAAAGTGATCATGTGATTGTGTTCCAGATGATAAAATGGAGCGTGTGTCGAGAGATGGGCTTTATAGGCATGGAAGATACTACTTTGGGAAAGTAAACTTTACAGGATTGAGGAAATTTTTTGAAAATGCAGATTGGAGAAAATTCAGAGAAACAAGAAAGATACAGAGGAAGTGGGATATCACTGTAGACCTCTATAATTCTGGAGTGAAAAAATATGTGCCAAGAGTAAGTGGGAAAGAAAACAGGAAAAAGGACTGGTTTAATAGAAGGTATATGACTGCAAAAAAAAAGAGAGGGACATTGCATGGAACAACTGGAGAAAGAGAGGTAATAACAGAACAAAGGAAAAATATAGTAGAACTGGAAATGAATATACAAGAATATGTAGTGAGGAAGAAAGGAACTTTGAAAAAGGTATAATTGACAAATGTAAGAAAGAACCCAAATTGTTTTATAGATCTGTCAATGGCAAATTGAAACAAAAGGAAGGAATCACCAAACTGAAAGTAGAAAGACAGGTCTATAAAGATGCGGCAATGCATGTTGAAATAATAAACATACTGTATGTTTCCAATCGGTTTTCACTAAAGAAAGGGATTTTGTGGAGGGGGAGGGAGTGACTAGAAATGTAGTGATCAAACATGTAAAAGTGGAAGTGCAGGAAGTGTATAAAGTACTGGAAACTCAAGATGTAAGGAATGCCCCAGAACCTGATGGAATCTATAACTGGGTACTGAAGGAATGCGGAGAACAACTGGTTGATAAGATTCATGGTTTAATTGAGTGTTCTCTGGAAGAAGGGAAAGTGCCTCGGGAATGGAAGAGGGCCAATGTGGTACCAATTTATAAGGGAGGAAACAAGGAAGAACCCCTGATTCATGGACCAGTGTCCTTGACCAGCATGGTTGCAAAACTGGTTGAGAAAATCCTAAAAGACAAATGGATAAAATATCTGGAAGAGATGAACATTTTGGCTGAAAGTTTGGATTCAGATGTAGAAGGTCACGTTTCCAACTTGTTGAGCTTTTACTCAAGAGCGATTGATGTGTTACAGGAGAGAGACGGTTGGGTGGATTGTGTGGATTTAGATCTGGAGAAAGCCTTTGACAAGGTACCCCACAAGCGACTAATGAGGAAACTGGAGCACATAGGAAGACTGAAGGGAAACCTCCTGGAGTGGATGAGAGACTGCTTGAGAGACAGACAAATGAGGACAGTAATAAAGGGCAGGATGTCTACATGGAGGGAAGTAACAAGTGTAGTCCCACAGGGCTCGGTGTTAGTGCCAGTAATGTTCCTGATTTACGTAAACGATATGGTAGATGGAATGAATAGTTATGCAAGTCTGTTTGCTGATTATGAAAAGAACTCGAGGAAAGTTGAAGATGAGGAAGACTGTAAAATGCTGCAGAAGGACCTGGACAGCATTCATGATTCGAGCCGGATGTGGGAAATGAAATTCAACAAAAAAAAAAAAAAAAATATTGGAAATGAGTGAAAGAACCAAGAGGCCATCACTGAATTATTTGATGGGTAATTTACCAATCACAAAAGTGAGAGAAATGGAAGATTTGGGAGTGCTGGTCCAGGATACTTTGTCACCTGAAAAACACATTAACAAGACAGTTAGAGAGACGTATAATCTCTAGACTAACATAAGAGTAGCATTTCATTACATGGATGAGATGATGAAAAAATTAATAGCGGCCATGATCCGCCCCAGGCTGGAATAAGCAGCAGTAGTGTGGTCCGCACACAAAAAGAAAGATATAAACAAGATCGAGAGAATACAAAGAACAGCACCCAAGATGGTCCCTAGCCTGGCAGATCTGTCGTACTGAGAGAGGCTGGAAAAGCTGTATCTGTCTACCTTAGAAGAAAGGAGTGAGAGGGGTGGCATGATTGCAGTGTTCAGGGCCATGATGGGAGTAGATAAAATTGACAGAAAAAAATCTGTTTGCATGGGATGGGAGAGTAACAAGAGGACACAGAATGAAACTGAAGACTCCAAGATGCTTGAATGATATCAAGAAATACAGTTTTCCATACAGATCCATAGACCTGTGGAATAGCCTGGACAAAGAGATCCTTCAGTCTAAAAACTTAATTTCAAGGCAAAATTTGACTTATTCAGAAACAGAGACGGGACCCCACGAGCTTAGCTCATTTCCTGTATATCACAACTAGGTAAACACACACACACACACACACACACACACTAGAAAAAGAGGACTCGATGTACCGTCAATGCTAGATCTCATATTTACTAGGCAAGAAAACGATATTGACAATTTAATATATCACCCTCCATTTGGCAAAAGCGACCATGCAGTACTAAATTGCAACTTCAGGATTGCATATGACATAGATAACAGCAATGGAAGTTACAAAAAGAGTCTAAACTATAAAAAGGGAAAGTATCATAACCTAAAGAAGTACTTCTTCGAAATAGCTTGGGAAAAGGAGCTTAGAGGACAATATTTAAATGCTATATATGAAAAATTCTGTGAACTTTATGAAATAGGAGTCCAGAAGTACTTCCCACAGCACAAAGAAGCAGAAAAGAAAATAAAGAAATGGTTCAATACAGAATGTAAAAAATCATAAGAAAAAAGAAATTTGTTGTGGAATAGATACAGAAGACACAATAGTGAAAGGGCATATAATAATTACAAACACGCAAGAAACGATTATACAAGAATAAGGAGGGAAGCCCAAAAACAGTTTGAGGAGGATATCATAAATAAAATTAGTGATCAACCAAAGCTATTTTACAGCTACATCAGAAGCAAAACCAAAGTAAAAGATAAAATACAATCCATTACGGACGATGGAATAACCTATACACAAGAGAAGGATATTTGTGAAGCACTAACCAAGAATTTCTAATCAGTTTTTACAGAGGAAAAAAATTTTGCGAGGGATTATGTGGAACATACATGCCCACACATACTACCAGATATACAAACATCAGAAAAAGATATACAGGCGGAGCTAAGTAAATTAGACAAAGGAAAAGCAAATGGTCCTGATGAAATTTCATGTTGGGTGCTATGTGAATGTGCAAAGGAGTTAAGTAAACCATTATTTTTAATTTTCAAGAAATCCTTGAGTCAAGGTAAACTACCTGATATCTGGAAGAAAGCAAACATTGTTCCCTTATTCAAGAAAGGAAATAGACAGAATCCACTTAACTACCGACTAGTATCACTAACCAGTGTTGTAAGTAAGGTATTAGAAAAACTTATAAGAAAAGCTTGGGTAAATTGTCTAGAAGAACACAATATGATAACAGAAAGACAGTTTGGTTTCAGAAAAGGAAAATCATGTGTTACTAATCTGTTGAGCTACTATTACAGAGTAACAGACACATTACAGGAAAGAGAAGGATGGGTGGACAGTATATATTTTGATTTCAAGAAAGCATTTGACACAGTACCACACCAAAGACTTTTATGGAAACTATACCATCAAGGAGGAATTCGAGCCAAACTGTATTGTTGGAAGCAAGATTTTCTCATGAAAAGGAAAATGAGAACAGTACTCAGGGGAAATTACTCATCATGGAAAGAAGTGACTAGTGGAGTACCACAGGGCTCAGTGCTGGCACCAATCATGTTTTTAGTATATATAAGTGATACAGACAGTAACACTGAAAATGAAACCTATCTAAATATGTTTGCAGATGATGCAAAAATACAAAGGAGAATTACTAACACAGACTCTCGTAAAAAGCTGCAAGAAGAATTAAATAAACTTCATGAATGGAGAAATACATGGCAAATGGAATTCAATGTGGACAAGTGTCATGTATTCAAGTTTGGTAAAAGTGGAAAAAGACCTGATTGGGATTATTATGTTAGGAAATAAAACCCTACACACATCAGAAAGTGAGAAGGACCTAGATGTGATTGTCAATAACAGACTATCTCCGGCTGACCACATCA
This sequence comes from Coenobita brevimanus, assembly GCF_032717465.1. Classification (NCBI taxonomy): domain Eukaryota; kingdom Metazoa; phylum Arthropoda; class Malacostraca; order Decapoda; family Coenobitidae; genus Coenobita; species Coenobita brevimanus. The sequence continues at coordinate 40,892,677 of NC_136959.1, read as the reverse complement.
GTGAGAAGGTACGGAACATGTATACACTGCTTGCCAATATGAGAATACCGTTTACATACATGCTAAGAAAGATAATAAGATCATTCATCAGACCAACCCTGGAGTATGCATCAGTAGTCTGGAGTCCTCATCTCAAAAAACACATAGACATGATTGAAAAAGTTCAAAGGGCCGCTACACGATGGGTACCAAGCTTAAGGGATCTAAGCTATGAAGAAAGACTAAACTGAATCTACCAACACTACAGGAGAGAAGGAAAAGAGGTGACATGATTATGCTATATAAATGCATATCAGAAAAGGAGAAAATAGACATAAATGATTACTTAAGGTATGGGGAAGCATCAGCAAGAGGACACTGCAAAAAATTACATAAAAAGAGAGGTGATAAAGATGTAAGGAAATTTAGTTTCCCAAATAGCGCAGTTGATCAGTGGAATGCACTACCGAATGAAATAGTGTGTGCCAAAACAATTCACAAATTTAGGGATATGTACGATAAATATGGTTTAAGACACGGGACAGTACAAGCTTGATTCATTCCTGTAAAGATATAATTAGGTAAGAATTAGGTAAGAACACACACACACACACAGGGCATCGTCGGAGGTAGACGTCCGTTACCGGCGCTCCATACCAGACCAACACGGCCAGAGGCATTACCTAAACAAGTATCTTTGAATGAGTCAAGCTCTGTACCAGGTTAGACTAAATGATTTTTTATTATTAAAAGGAAAAGAAATAATAAGTTTAAATAAGACTGGTTCAAACAGAACAAAGAACCACGATGCGTTGAGTCAGCTGGGTTTGTTTATACTACAGCAACACGGGGAAAGCGTACATATTCTGTAAGTACATACTCTGTTCATTTAGTATTACAAAATGGATACATACTTCAGTAAAACAAATTTGGAAAACAAAAAAGATAAAAGCAAAATGATGATTTCTACCAGGAACTGGTTGAAGTGGAGACTCACAATAGACTGGTTGAACGTGTACACAAACTAGAAATGGCTTTCAAAAAATGAAATGGATGAAATAAAGAAGCAAATGCACTTGCAAAAGGAAGAGATAGAAAAACTAGGAAGGGAGGCCAATAAGAAAGACACAACCATCAGTGAACTAACAGTGGAATTGAGTACGCTTAGGAAGAAAGTGAGTGAAATGGGAAGTACAGTAGTCAATCACGAGAGTGTTATGGATGAGTTAAAAAATGACACAGAGACAATTAGACAAGCAAGCAGTCTTATGGACCAGAGCAGTGATATTGAGGAGAAGATAACACAGGTGAATGAAGCTGTGCAAAGCTACAAAAATGATGTAGAAACCACGTATGCTGAAATGGTGAAAGTAAAGAAAGACTTAGAAACAAGGGTGGAGGAAAAAAGCATTAAAAAAGAAGTGAAAAGAATAATCCAAAACAATCCAAAGTTAGTCAGAGATTCAGTAGAAATAAATAAATCAATAGTAATCACTGGTATAGAAGAGGAAGAAATTAAAAACAAGATCACTAGAGACAAAAAGGAGATGGCAAATGTAATGAGCTTACTGAAAGGAGTATCAGAGGAAATCTGTAGTAAAGACATAGAGGAACACAAAAGGTTAGGGAAATACGAGAAAAAGCAAGACAAGACCTCTAAAGGTGACTTTCCAGAGTGTAAACACTGTGGAAGAGATACTAAAAAATGCAAAGAATCTTATGGAAAAAGAAGAGTTCAAAAATGTATGGATAAAAAGATGCCTAACACAAGAGGAACTGGAATTACTGAAAGAGAAAAGGGAGGAAGCAAAAACAAAAAATGAGGGAAGATCAGAAGAGGGGAAGAAGACATTTTTTTACAAAGTAATAGGATTGCAGGTACGAAAGTGGTACACAAACAGGATGGAAGAAAAAGGAGGAAGTTAGTAGAACCATGTCATGGCAAGTATATAAACAAGATGATAAAGTTGATGTACACAAATGTGGATGGAATGGTATCTAAATTACTAGAGATGAATGATTATGTCAGAGAAAATGAACCACAAATAATATGCCTAACTGAGACAAAATTAACACCAAGGATATCCAATGACATACTAAACTTAGAGGAATACAATATATGGAGAAGAGACAGAAATTTAAAAAAAGGAGGAGGAATTATAATATTAACTAAGAAAAATCTAAAAGTCAAGGAAATAAACCTAGATATACCATCACAAGTAGAACTGATTGCAGTAGAGATCGACACATCTGAAGGTAAAGTAATTGTAGCCAATTTGTACATGCCACCCAGATCAAACACATGGGAAAGAGACGAATATGAGGACCTGGCAGAGAGTACAATTCAGAGTATAAGATCTTTGCTACATAAAATGGAAGAGAAATCGGAATGAATTATACTAACTGGGGACTTCAATACAAATATAAATTGGAATACTCTAGATATAAATAGCCAAGAAAGGTGTTGGGACCAAAAGCTCCTGGATCTCGTACAAGAGTTTTTCTTAACGCAACATGTGAGGGAAACCACTAGAAAAAGAGGACTTGATGTACCTTCAGTGCTAGATCTAATATTTACTAGGCAAGAAAATGACATAGTTTAATATATCACCCTCCACTCGGCAAAAGCGATCATGCAGTACTAAATTATAACTTCAGGATAGCATATGACATAGTAAACAGCAATGACAGTTACAAAAAGAGCCTAACCTATAAAAAGGGAAAGTATCAAGACTTAAAGAAGTATTTCTTAGAAGTTGATTGGGAAAATGAGCTTAGAGGACAAGATTTAAATGCTGTATATAAAAAATTTTGTGAATTTTATGAAATGGGAGTCCAGAAGTACATCCCACAGCACAAAGAAGCAGATAAGAAAATACAGAAATGGTTCAATACAGAATGTAAAAAATCAAAAGAAAGAAGAGATTTGTTGTGGAATAGATACAGAAGACACAATAGTGAAAGGGCGTATAATAATTACAAACAGGCAAGAAACGACTATACAAGAATAAGGAGGGAAGCCCAAAAACAGTTTGAGGAGGATATAATAAATAAAAGTAGTGATCAACCAAAGCTGTTTTACAGCTATATCAGAAGCAAAACCAAAGTAAAAGATATAATACAATCCATTACAGACGAGGGAATCACTTATACACAAGAGAAAGATATTTGTGAAGCACTAAATAAGAATTTCCAATTAGTTTTTACAGAAGAAAAAATTTTTGAGAGGGACTATGTGGAACACGCATGTCTACACATACTACCAGATATACAAATAGCAGAAAAAGTAATACAGGAGGAGTTAAGTAGATTAGACAGAGGAAAAGCAAGTGGTCCTGATGAAATTTCATGTTGGCTGTTACACGAATGTGCAAAGGAGTTCAGTTAACTATTATTTTTAATTTTCAAGAAATCCTTGAGTCAAGGGAAACTACCTGATATTTGGAAAAAAAGCAAATATAGTCCCCTTATTCAAGAAAGGAAATAGACAAAATCCTCTCAACTACCGACCAGTATCACTGACCAGTGTTGTAAGCAAGGTATTAGAAAAACCTATAAGAAAAGCTTGGGTAAATCATCTAGAAGAACACAGTATGATAACAGAAAGACACTTTGGTTTCAGAAAAGGAAAATCATGTGTTACTAATTTGTTGAGCTACTATGACAGAGTAACAAACACAATACAGGAAAGGGAAGGATGGGTGGACAGTATCTATTTAGATTTCAAGAAAGCTTTTGACACAGTACCACACCAAAGACTTTTATGGAAGCTGTACCATCAAGGAGGAATTCGAGGCAAACTGTTTTGTTGGATGCAAGACTTCATCATAAAAAGAGAAATGAGGACAGTACTAAGAGGAAACTACTCATCATGGAAAGAAGTGACTAGTGGAGTACCACAGGGTTCGGTGCTGGCACCAATCATGTTTTTAGTGTACATAAATGATATAAACAGTAACACTGGAAATGAGAGCTATCTGAATATGTTTGCAGATGATACAAAAATACAAAGGAGAATTACTAGCACAGACTCTTGTAGGAAGCTACAAGAAGAATTAAATAAACTTCATGAATGGAGTAGTACATGGCAAATGGAATTCATTGTGGACAAGTGTCATGTAATCAAGTTTGGTAAAAGTGGAGAAAGACCTGATTGGGATTATAAGTTAGGAAATGAAACCCTATACACATCAGAAAGAGAGAAAGACCTAGGTGTGAGTATCAATAACAGACTATCTCCGGCTGACCATATCAGCGAGAAGGTACGGAACATGTAAACACTGCTTGCAAATATGAGAATAGCATTCACATACATAAATGAAGACATGCTAAGAAGGATAATAACATCATTCATTAGACCATCCCTGGAATATGCATCAATAGTCTGGAGTCCTCATCTGAAAAAGCACATAGACAAGATTGAAAAAGTTCAAAGGGCCGCTACAAGATGGATACCAAGCTTAAGGGATCTAAGCTACGAAGAAAGACTAAATAAACTGAATCTACCAACACTACAGGAGAGAAGGAAAAGAGGTGACATGATAATGCTATGTAAGTGCATATCAGGAAAGGAGAAAATACAGTAGACATAAATGATTACTTAACATATGGAGAAGCATCAGCAAGAGGACACTGCAAAAAAACTGCATAAGGAGAGGTGATAAAGACGAAAGGAAATTCAGTTTCCCAAACAGAGCAATTGATCAATGGAATGCACTACCAAATGAAATAGTGTGTGCCAAAACAATTCACAAATTTAAGGATATGTATGATAAATATGGTTTAAGACACGGGACAGTACGAGCTTGACTCATTCCTGTAAAGATGCATTTAGGTAAGAACAATTAGGTAAGGTAAGAACACAACACCCTGCAAACCTTAAGTAGTTTTCAGGAATTTTGTCTGTCCAGTCTCCTAAGGTCATGTTTTAAATTTAGAATAATGAAAGTTAATAGACTACCAAATATGTAAACATTTATTGGCTAGAGTATACATGAATGTTTGTGGTATTTTTCGGTAACAACTGTTTTGGTACTTTAACCAACATCAAACATGGCCGAAAATGTAAACATTGAGGGACTCGAATTTCCAGGATTTGATAGAAATACCAATGTCATGGATCTGGTTAAAACATTGATTATGAGGATTAGTGAACTTGAAAAGAAAATGGAGAATCTAGTGATAAAGGACGTGTCTGAAAATACGGAGACTACTATACAGAGTCTGATATAGTCGAATGAGACAGCGAATAAGGAGATTAGAAATTTGAAACGTGAAAATGTCGAATTGAGGAAACTAGAAGAGAGTACTAATAAAACGGAGAAGGTGAGTGTTATACTGAGTGTTTTTAGGTTGACTCCTTGTCCTAAAAACACTAGCGACTGAGCAGGGTCCTCTTTCCGGACCGGAAGTAAAGCACCAACAAAGGAACAGGACTTAAAAACTAGGCAGTATACCTTAACACATCTATTGCCTTAATTCTAAAACCGTTACAATATGATATAGAGTGATGCTTGAGATACAGGATACAGGGACACAGAGTTAGGCTTTGATACCACAAAATACAGTTGTACTTAACACACGATATGATGCATGTATACCAATGTCTTTAGTTATATATATATGTAGATACCCCTCTTTCATTTAAACCCAAAATATATATACACTCGATAACAAGGGGAATACACAAGGTTAAGAGTCTGTGGGAGGAATATTACTATAACGAAGACAGGGTGCGGATCACGACACTCGACACAGTTACCTAGTTGCGGCGACACTTTACACAGGCTTTTGGTTCTCCCGCACACCCTGATCGTCATTCAGAATTACGGGAAGTTCTTTTATTCTGGGTAGGTGATATTACTCTACTTCTTATTAGTAAATATTTTCTACTCTGCTGGGTATGTAATTCTGTTGGGTTAATAACAATAATCACTGGTTTTATATGGATCACAATCTGTCACTGTTCACTGTTCCTCTTCCCCTGGCTTATTTTCGGTATAAGGGGCGTCACTTATTTACCCATGTTTCCTGGGCTGTTTCACTCTGTCACTGTTCGAGGTGGAGGACCTCAGGGGGACTCTGCCAGTAACGGGCAACACACTACCCGCAGGGGAGTCACTGCCCGGGTCCGGGCTGTTGGTGAGTTGCAGGGAGGCCCTCCTGTCTGGGGGCCTTGACCTGAAGGGAGACCCTTACCTCGGGGTCTCGTCGGTGGGGTGCAGGGAGGCCCTCCTGTCTGGGGGCCTCGACCTGAGAGGTGGCCCTCGGGACTGGGGCCAAACAGCTGAAGGAGGCAGGCCTGACATCGGCGGCTCCGCGGGGTGAGAGAGTCAGGGTTGCCCTCGCCTGTAGTCTGCTGGGCTCGCCTGGGGGTCCTGGGGGTGCAGCCGTCTGCCAGGGGACGCGCCGTCAGGGTTGGACTGCGGCCTCGTCTCCTGCTGGTGCCTGTGAAGGACAGAGATTTCCCAGGAGTGGGAGGCAGGTCCAGTCTCCGACTTTGCCTCCACTCTGGTGACATCTCCGGGGCAACACTCCCGGGTGGTGTCGAGCAGTTCCCACAGGGGAACGCGGTAGGTTGAGTATACACGGAGACCGTGTCCTCTCCTACATACAGGGAGGGAAGCACAGAGGCGACTCTCTCTCCTGGATCTGTCACAGCTGTGGCTCCAGGTCTTTTTACCCTGGGACCCACTTTTAGCTGTCTGCTAGGGCCTCCTGCCCTTGGAGTGGCTGAGAGTACTAACACCTCGTGGCACACTAAAGGGCCTCCTGCCCTGGACGTGGCTGAGGGTACTGACGCCTCTGTGCACACTAAAGGGCCTCTTACCTGAAAGTGGCTGAGGGAACGGACACCTCGTGGCGCACTAAAGGGCCTCCTGCCCTGGACGTGGCTGAGGGTACTAACACCTCGTGGCGCACTAAAGGGCCTCCTGCCCTGGACGTGGCTGAGGGTACTGACGCCTCTGTGCACACTAAAGGGCCTCTTACCCTGAAAGTGGCTGAGGGCACGGACACCTCGTGGTGCACTAAAGGGCCTCCTGCCCTTGAAGGGGTAACTATGGCCGTCGCCAGATCATTGCTTGGGACTGAAACCTGTTCAGTCCCACCCCACTGCTGGCGATGGTTGTCCTGCCTGCAAGGTTGTTGCCGATCCTTGTTCACCTGATGTCGGGGCAGTTGCGGGGAAAAGGGGCGCAGGTCAGTAGTGGGCAGGTGACCCTCTTGCCCTGGGTCATTAGCCCCCCCGTTGTGTCTTCCTGGGGTGGTGGTGTGGTGGTGGCCCGGTGGCGGGGTGGGTGGTCTGGCGGCGGGCATTTTACCACCGTCTTTGTCGAAAAAGTCACGACCTCATGACTGCAGGTGGTAGGTGGTGGAGGTGGATGTCTTGTGGGCCGGGGTGAGGTGTTGTAGGAGGTTTGCCCAGTGGTGGGATATGTTGTTCGGCTCCCGATGGGGGTTGAGAAAGAGATGGATGGAGGATGGATGTTCTGTCTGGCGTAGGAGGCGGAGAAGGTGGGGTGTCCCCCGGATCCTGATGGGTGGCTGGTCGCGAGGGACCCAGTGGACTCTGGTAACCCTCATCGTGGTGGTTGGTGCCTGGTGAGGAGACAGTAGCTGTATGCTGGAGAGTGATGGGGGGGTTGGTGCTTTTATGGGGAATGGGTCTGTGGGAGGAGAATTTCACTTTGGGGAATTGGGATTTGGGAGGATTCCATTGTGCTTGGTGGAGAGGGAGGGTGATGGGGAGGTGTTTGGGGGTGGGGGGGTTTGTGGTGGTGGGTGGTGGGCCGGGCGTGCACTGGGGGGTGGTGTTGGAATGTATCTGGATGGTAGGCGTGAGAGGCGGCCTGATCTGGTAGTGGTGGTGGTGAGTGTGGGTGTGGGTGGTGAGGGTGGTTGTGCACGTGGTGGTGGTGAGGGCGTGCTGCTGTTGGGGGGTGAGGCGGGTGGGAGTGCGGTGTGGCATGTATAATGGGCATGGTTACGGGGGAGGGGGAGGGTGTTTGATGGGGTAGGTAGGGGAGCGGTGCGGGTGCAGGTGGCAGGGGGGTGAGAAGTGAGGTGTGAGGAGGTGGCAGCTTGAGGTGGCGGTGGTGAGGTAGGTGGTGGGGGCGACATGATGTGGGAGGTGGTAGGAGGATGGGTGGTAGAGAGGGGTGTGGGAGGCGGTGAGTGGGTGGTGGTGCTGGGCGGGGGTGGTGATGTGGGCGGTGGAGGTGGTGAGTTGGGACCTGGTGTTATGGGAGGTGGTGTGGTTGTTGGTGAGGTGCTGGGTGGGGGTGAGAAGGAGTAGGAGTAGGAGTCTAGGGGGTAATTCTCAGAAATGTCTGTGTGGCCAGGTGTGCGGGAAGAGGTGCGGGGCACGCGGGTGTGGGGGTGGTCATTGTTGGGTGGGTGGAAGGGTCGCACGTGGCGATTGCGATATGTGCATTGTTGGCCTTGCTGATTTATGATTACTTGATAGGGGTTGGGGAGTCGGGTTATGGTGAAGGGGCCAATGAATCGGGGTGAGATCTTATTGGGGGTAGGGAGGTGTGCCACGACAACGGATTGGCCAGGTTTGTATGGGTTGGTGTGGTTGGTGTCGGGCATAAGGTCCTGTTGTGTTTGTAGGTGGTGGAGGCGGCGTTTGAGGTGCTGGAGAGGGTCAGTAGTGGAGGGCGGAGTGGGTGGCTGGAGGTGGTGGCGGAGGGGTAGGAGAAGCGGGGTTTCCCCGAAGACTCGTTCGTGTGCTGTTGTGCCGTCTTCTCATGGGCATGTGTTTAGGCCCCATTGTACTATCTTGACATGGGCAGGCCAATCTTCATTCCCTGTTTGCATGATGTGAGTGCGGATCTGATTGAGGAGGGAGCGATGACTTCTTTCACAGATGCTGTTGCCTTGGGGCCAGTAGGGGGATGAGTGGGAGATGTGGAACCCGAATATTTTTGCTAACTCTTGCAGGGCTTTTCCTGTGAACTCTGGTGCATTGTCCGAGTGCAAGGCCTGGGGAATGCCAAAATATGGGAATACGTGGCGAGTTAAAGCATCAGCGACTGATACTGCACTGTGATCTTTTGCAGGGCATGCGGTGATGAATTTGGAATAGACGTCCACGAAGGTAATTATGTATTTATACCCTGTTTTGGGAGTGAGGGGGCCGACGACATCAAGGGAAAGTAGTTGCCAGGGTTTTGTTGCTGTTATTTTTCCTGAGGGGCCGGGTGTGCGGGTGATGTCTTTCCCTAAAGCACAAGCGCGGCAGGATTGTATAATGTTCTTGGCGATGGTGGAGGGGTTTGGTGTCCAGTACATGTCACTGAAAGCTTGGACGAGTTTCTTAGTGCCCAGGTGAATGCCATTGTTGGCGTGAAGGTGTAGCATGGTGTCGTGGGCGTTGGTGGGGCTTAGGACGATGTGGCCGTTGGGGTCGAACAGGTGTTCGCCATGCAGGTGGAGTTTGTTGAAAGTGTTTGGCGGGATCCAGGTAGGGCGTTGCTTATTGTGCCACATTTGGATAAGGTCTGGTTCTGCTGAGATGGCGTTGATGGGTAATCGGGAAAGGGTGTCGGCGTTTGTGTGGAGCTTGCCTGGACGGTATGATATCTCAAAGTCGTGTTCCTCGAGAGCTTCTCACCATCGTATGAGATGTGCGTTGGTGGTGTTGGACTGGCATAACCACTGTAGGGACTGGTGATCGGTAATGATAATCACATGGGTGCCTGAGATGTACGAGCAGAAGTAATCGAGTGACCAGATAATTCCCAGGCATTCACTTTTGGTGGCCGCATAATTTCTCTCCGCCGGGTTTAAGGTGCAGCTGGCACAGGCGATGATATGCTTGCGGCCATCTTGGACTTGGGCAAGGACAGCCCCTATGGCGAGGAGTGAGACGTCGGTATATAGACAGAAAGGCAGGTTGTAGTCTGGGAAGGCGATGACTGGGGCAGAGGTCAGTTTGGATTTGAGGGTGGTGAATGCATTCTTTCTGGGTTCTGTCCAGACGAAAGGTTCTCCTTTCTTGGTGAGGTCGTGCAAAGGTTTGGCGATGTCTGCAAAACCTTTCACGAAACGCCGGTAATAGGAGGTTAAACCTAGGAAGGCTCTGGTTTCGTGCACATCGTGGGGTAAGGGGATGTCGGCGATTGCAAGCAGCTTGTCGAGGTCGGGAGAGATGCCCTCTGCATTGATCAGGTGTGCGAGGAAAGAGACTGAGTGTTCTGCTAAAACACATTTTGTGGGTTTTAGTTTGAGCCCGGCCTGGCGTATACGCTGGAATACCTGTTTGAGGCGGTGGAGGTGGTCGGTCCAGGTGTGGCTGAAGACGATGACGTCATCTAGGTAAGCCAAACAGGTTTCCCAGGTGAGTCCACTCAGAACAGATTCCATGAGGCGGGAAAATGTGGCGGGGGCGTTGCAGACTCCGAAGGGAAGGACGTTAAATTCATAGTGCTTCCCGTTTGATGTTGAGAAGGCGGTTTTGTGTTTGTCATCGGGGTGGACTGGGACTTGCCAATAGGCTGATTGCAGGTCTAGGGTAGAGAACCATGTCGATCCGTGGAGGGAGTCTAGAGAGTCGTCGATCCTGGGTAGTGGTGTAGCGTCTTTGATTGTAACGTCGTTCACTCTGCGGTAAGTGACGCAGAAACGCATGGTCCTGTCCTTCTTTCGCACGAGTACCACAGGTGAGGACCATGGGCTACTGGAGTTTGAGATGACACTGGCATCGAGCATATGCTGGACCTGCCGGTCTTCTTCTGCCCGTTGTTTGGTTTTTTTTCGGCGTGATGGTTGGCGAATGGGAGGTCCTGTAGTATGAATCTCGTGGCTGAGATAGGTGGTGTGGCCAAGATCGGTTGGGCCGGCGGAGAATAGGTCCTGAAAGTCCAGGAGTAGTTGGTGGAGACTGTTTGTTTGGGAAGGGGATAGATGTGATGGTAGGTTGGGGAGGATGGGGTGATTGGAGGGTGGTGCTGAGCACGGTTCTATTTCTTCTGTATTGCCAATGATGAGTCCTCATGGCAGAGTTAAAGATGTTGTGGCGAGGTTTGCGATACGGATTTGGTGGGCGTGGGGGGTAAGGAAAGTGGGGGAAACTAGACAGGATGATATGGGTCCGGTGGGCATGGATGGTGAGAAAAGGACTGATGTACCTGAGGGTCTGGTGAGTGTCACCCAAGCTTCGTGGTGAGGTGGAATGGTAATAGTGGAAGCAATAATGGCAGGGAAGGATGGAGAGGGGGGTAGTAAGGGTGGAATGGGAGATGGGGGTGGAGAGGGATGAAGTGAGGCATTGAGTGAGGCTGGGGTGGGGTTACATGTACAGGTGGGTTGGGGCGGGTGAGTGTTGTGGGGGGGGGGTTGTTTTTCATTGTCCTTCGTTGTTGTTTTTTTTCCTTGTTGATGGATGCTTGGTTGGGGCGAGCTGGACTGAGGTGGAGGCGACGCTGATGACAATCGATGGTCGCGTGGAGTTTCTGAAGGAGGTCCAGCCCAAGGTATCCATCATATTGATTACATGTAGAATCAGATATGATGAATGGGTGGTTTGTAGAGACTCGTTGGTGAGTGCTGGTTTGTAGGGCCCGGGTTTCCCCACGGATGGGTAGGGGGCCATCCCCCGCGTCTACGAGGTTGGCTGAAGTGGGGTGGAGTGGGCCGAATGCTGAGGTGTGGCGGGAGTAGAAATGGGAGTAGAGGCATGACCTGGCTGCTCCTGTATCCACCAGTAGTCTTACCTTGACCCCGTTTAGCCAAATCTTGTAGACCGGGGGTCTGTAGTTGTGTGAGGTGGCCCCCACCACTGTGGGGAGGTGCGGGTTGGGCCTAAATATCCATCTGCTGAGGTTGGGTGTGATCGTCGTGTTCGTCGTCGTCCGGTCCTGGGTAGAGTGGTGGTGGCGCGTCGTCTTCCTGGGCGGCGGCGTCTAACGAGGAGACTTTCTTACGCCCCTGGTGGAAATTCCTGCGCCTGCTTGCCTTGAGTTGCTCTCTTATGTCGTGCAGGGGGCAGGTGCGACTGCAGGCCGTGAATTCCCAAGGGTTTATGGTAATTAAGTTGCCTTGTTCCCTGGGGTTTGGGCGCTTCTTTTGTGGGTAAGCCCTGGGCACTGTAGGAGGCGGCTCTGTAGGCGGCTGGTGAGGCAGCGGCTTAGGTTTTGGTAGAGGGTTGTGACTTGTGGTGAATCTTGTTACTGCGTGAAGGGGTTGTGGTGTGGGACGGGCGGCGAGGAGACGTCTGACGAGTTGCAGGTTCTGATCCATGTCCCCTGAGGGATCATAGATAGAGAAGTGCTCCCTGACTGTGCTAGGAAGAATCCTCAGCAGAGCAGTAAATGTGTGAGTATCCCGAGTATTCATTGCTGCCTCGGGATAAGCAGCGTTGACGAGGCGCCGAGCCTGGACGAAAGTGTCGTCTAGGTTACCATCGTAGGTGAGGGCATTGAGCTGCGAGAGAGCGACAACTCTGCCCATGGAAGGCAAAAAAGCCTGTTTCACAATTCGCGTGAACTGGTCCCATGTCAGTTCTGGGACGACTTTTGGTGCGACAGTGGCGATTATTTTTCCCAGGTTAGGTAGTGTGACCGCAATTTTTTCCTTGTCCGAGTCAAACGCTATGTCTAAGAGGGGTTTAATCATATCTAAATACACATCATTGTCACATTGGTCCGGGTTGAAATTCGGCAATTGAATGTGCGGTTTGGCTGCCATTGTGCAAGTTTCCTTTTTCGTTCCTCCGTGCTTTTACTCGGATTCAGAACCACCGCTTACCACCAGTGTTATGCTGAGTGTTTTTAGGTTGACTCCTCGTCCTAAAAACACTAGCGACTGAGCGGGGTCCTCTTTCCGGACCGGAAGTAAAGCACCAACAAAGGAACAGAACATAAAAACTAGGCAGTATACCTTAACACATCTATTGCCTTAATTCTAAAACCGTTACAATATGATACAGAGTGATATTTGAGATACAAGATACAGGGACACAGAGTTAGGCTTTGATAGCACAAAATAGAGTTGCATTTAACACACGATATGATGCATGTATACCAATGTCTTTAGTTATATATATGTAGATACCCGACTTTCATTTAAACCCAAAATATATATACACTCGATAACAAGGGGAATACACAAGGTTAAGAGTCTGTGGGAGGAATATTATTATAACGAAGACAGGGTGCGGATCACGACACTCGACACAGTTACCTAGTCGCGGCGACACTTTACACAGGCTTTTGGTTCTCCCGCACACCCTGATCGTCATTCACAATTACGGGAAGTTCTTTTATTCTGGGCAGGTGATATTACTCTACTTCTTATTATTAAATATTTTCTTCTCTACTGGGTATGTAATTCTGTTGGGTTAATAACAATAGTCACTGGTTTTATATGGATCACACTCTGTCACTGATCACTGCTCCTCTTCCCCTGGCTTATTTTCGGTATAAGGGGCGTCACTTATTTACCCATGTTTCCTGGGCTGTTTCACTCTGACACTGTTTGAGGGGGAGGACCTCAGGGGGACTCTGCCTGTAACGGGCAACACACTACCCACAGGGGAGTCACTGCCCGGGTCCGGGCTGTTGGTGAGTTGCAGGGAGGCCCTCCTGTCTGGGGGCCTCGACCTGAGAGGTGGCCCTCGGGACTGGGGCCAAACAGCTGGAGGAGGCAGGCCTGACGTCGGCGGCTCCGCGGGGTGAGAGAGTCTGGGTTGCCCTCGCCTGTAGTCTGCTGGGCTCTCCTGGGGGTCCTGGGGGTGCAGTCGTCTGCCAGGGGACGCGCCGTCAGGGTTGGACTGCGGCCTCGTCTCCTGCTGGTGCCTGTGAAGGACAGAGATTTCCCAGGAGTAGGACGCAGGTCCAGTCTTGGACTTTGCCTCCACTCTGGCGACACCTCCGGGGCAACACTCCCGGGTGGTGTCGAGCAGTTCCCACAGGGGAACGTGGTAGGTTGAGTATACACAGAGACCGTGTCCTCTCCTACATACAGGGAGGGAAGCACAGAGGCGACTCTCTCTCCTGGGTCTGTCACAGCCGTGGCTCCAGGTCTTTTTACCCTGGGACCCACTTTTAGCTGTCTGCTAGGGCCTCCTGCCCTTGGAGTGGCTGAGGGTACTAACACCTCGTGGCGCACTAAAGGGCCTCCTGCCCTGGACGTGGCTGAGGGTACTGACGCCTCTGTGCACACTAAAGGGCCTCTTACCCTGAAAGTGGCTGAGGGCACGGACACCTCGTGGCGCACTAAAGGGCCTCCTGCCCTGGACGTGGCTGAGGGTACTAACACCTCGTGGCGCACTAAAGGGCCTCCTGCCCTGGACGTGGCTGAGGGTACTAACACCTCGTGGCACACTAAAGGGCCTCCTGCCCTGGACATGGCTGAGGGTACTGACGCCTCTGTGCACACTAAAGGGCCTCTTACCCTGAAAGTGGCTGAGGGCACAGACACCTCGTGGCACACTAAAGGGCCTCCTGCCCTTGAGGGGGTAACTATGGCCGTCGCCAAAACGTTACTTGGGACTGAAACCTGTTCAGTCCCACCCCACTGCTGGCGATGGTTGTCCCGCCTGCAAGGTTGTTGCCGATCCTTGTTCACCTGGTGTCGGGGCAGTTGCGGGGAAAAGGGGCACAGGTCAGTAGTGGGTGGGTGACACTCTTGCCCTGGGTCATTAGCCCCCCCGTTGTGTCTTCCTGGGGTGGTGGTGTGGTGGTGCCCCGATGGTGGGGTGGGGGGTGGCGGGGTGGGTGGTCCGGTGGTGGGCATTTTATTGAGTAGTGTATTAGAAGAGCATAAGGCAAAATGGGCACACGTAGAAGAACAGAAAGAAGTGGTCAGCTTAAGAGAAATCATCCAGGAAGAAAGGGAAATGAAAAGAAAAAAATGGAAGAAAATGTAGTGAAAATACTGAAGAAAAAAGAGAAAAAAGTAGGAAACTGTAGACAGGAACAGATGTGTGGTAATATTTGGAAACAGGGAAGAGGAAGAAAAGGTTAGGTTCATGACACTCGAGAGAGACACGAACCTGGTGAGAGGAATATTAGGCAAGATTGACCCCGAAGGAGACAAGTGGGTTAAAGAAATTGAGGAAGTAAGGAGGACAGGGCCTTATAAGAATGGGGAAACAAGACCAATGAGAGTCAAGTTTACATCAGAAGGTGTAGTAAATGATATCCTTAAAGTGACCTGGAAATTAGGCAAAGAGACAGAGATAGAAAATATAATAATAAGACAAGACTTGGATGAAGAAGAAAGAGAAGTTCTAAAATCATTGAAGGAACAAGTAAAGGAAAAAATTATAAGAGGACAGAGGAAGAATGTAATACTTTTTTTTGGAGAGTGATGGATATGAAAGTAAGGAAGTGGTATGTGAAAAAACAGAAGTGAAGGAAACTAAGGGGGATGGCTATGAAAAATCAGAAATTGAGGAAGTGGTACCGACGAAGAGAACGAGAGAAGAGGGTATAAAAAACATCAAAAATAATTTGAAGGTGATATAAACTAATGATGATGGTTTAATATCGGCAGGTCTTGAAATTAACAATGTCTTGAGAGAACATGAACCTGATGTCATGTGCTTTGTAGAGACTAAATTAAGAGAAGATATTGATGTTTATTTAGGAGACGGTATATATAAACTGTGGAGAAGAGACAGAAAAGAAAAAACGGGAGGAGGAGTGATGATAGCTGTGAAGAACAGCATAAATGTAGATACCGTGGAAATGGGAGAAGGCAGGGCTGAAGTGATATATATGAAATTAAAAACTGGAGAGAATGGCAACAGAGATATGGCGGTAGTGTATGTTCCCCCTAAGACGAGAGCATGGAATGATCACGAATACCAAGAGATGTTGTCAGATTGCCTAGTTATTTACAAAAAATAACTGAGAAAAGCAACAATATAATTTTGGTGGGTGACTTTAACTGCAAAGAGGTGAACTGGGAGGAATGGGACTCAGGAGGCAGCGAGGATTCGTGGGGCACTATGTTATTAAATATAATAATGAATAATGTGATGATGCAATGGGTCAAAGAAGAGACACGGTTCCGAGGTGAGGACACACCAGCAAGGTTAGATTTACTGTTTACCAAAGAACACGATGTAATAGAATCATTGAAATATTTCTGTCCTATAGGAAAAAGTGATCATGTGGTCACTGAGTTCCAGATGATAACAGGGAACGTCGAGCCAAGAGACGAGCTTCATAGACAGGGAAGATACAACTTTGGGAAAGCTAATTTCAAAGGACTGAGAAACTTTTTTGAAAATGCGGATTGGGGAAAATTCAGAGAAACAAGAGAGATACAGAGAAAGTGGGATATCTTTCTAGACCTCTATAATTTGGCAGTGGAAAAATTTGTACCAAGAGTAAGAGGGAAAGAAAACAGGAAAAAGGAGTGGTTTAACAGAAGGTGTATGATAGCAAAAAAAGAGAGCGATAAGGCGTGGAACAACTGAAGAGAGGTAACGACAGAACAAAGGAAGAATATAAAAGAATTAGAAACGAATACACAAGAATACATAGAGAAGAAGAAAGGAATTTTGAAAAAGGTATGATAGACAAATGCAAGGATGAACCCAAACTGTTTTATAGATTTGTTAATGGCAAACTGAAACAAAAGGAAGGAATCGCCAAACTGAAAGTAGGACAGGTCTATAAAGATGCAGCAGTACAAGCAGAAATAATGAACAAATGTTTCGAATCGGTTTTCACTAATGAAAAAGAGTTTTTGGAAAGGGAGAGAGTGATTAGAAATGTACCGGTGATAAAAGATATAAAAGTGGAGGTACCGGAAGTGTATAAATTACTGGAAACTCAAGATGTAAGGAAAGCCACAGAACGTGATGGAATTTCTAATTGGGTACTGAAAGAATGCAGAGAACAACTGGTGGATAAAATTCACAGTTTAATCGTGTGTTCTCTGGAAGAGGGGAAAGTGCCACAACAATGGAAGAGGTCAATAATTAGAGTTGCAGGAACAGAATTTGGAACATGAGAAAGACATCAACGTAATGCAGAATAGGTTGGAAAGCGTGTGCACAAGCAGTGCTGAACAAGAAAGACAAGTTACAAAATTAAAAGTGAGTAACAAATCTGCCTCAAATGAAATAAAACAGCTCAACAGGGAAAATAACAGGCTGGAAGAAGAAGGGGACAGGATGAAAAGTAAAATAGATTAGCATGAATCAAAATTAAGGATGCAAGATGAACACATTAAGGAAATCAAGGAGCAACACAGGGGGTGGAAGAAAGTTCAAGCGGAAGGAAATATAAATTTGAAAGAGATTATAGAACAACAAAGCAAGGAAAAGGTGGAGAGGGAAGTGGTTAGGGTACTAAGAAGTAGAGAATCTTTAACCAGGGATGTAGCAGACAAGAAAAAAGGCATGATAATTTCAGGAGTAAAAGAAAAATGTATGACAGTAAGATCAGAAAGGGAAAGAGAAGAACTGAGTAAGATTAAAGAGATAGTATCATTAGTTATGGAGGGTAATAACGAAGCTCAAGAGGAGACTGAAGAAGTGTTTATGCTAGGAGAGTGCGAGGAAGAAGGGGGACGTGGTTACTTAAACTTTAAGTCTCAGGTAATGGTAAATGAAATCATCAACAGAACATAGAAATTCTCAGACAAAGAGGGGTTCAAGAATTCTGGATATGGAGAGAAGGTAATGAGGAAGGAAGACCTAAAATACAGGAGCTAGTAAAGAAAGCAAAGGAAAAATACAGAGAAGGGAGGAAGAGAAGACAATGTTCTACTGGAGAGTTATGGGTCAGATAATGAGGAAGTGGTACTGACAGAGAGAGGCTGAGGAGAAGGAATAAAAAACAACGAAAAAAGTCTGAAAATGGCATAATCTAATGTTGACGGTTTAATATCACCAAACTTTGAAATCAGCAATTTCTTCAGGGTACGTGAACCAGATATTACAGTATGTGCGTTGTAGAGACCAAGGTAAGAGGGGATATTGATATCCATATGGGAGATGGCAAATACAAACTGTGGACAAGAGATAGAAACGAAAAAATGGGAGGAGTGATGGTAGCAGTGAAGAACAACATAAATATGGATACTGTGGAACTGGGAAAGGGTAGGGCTGAAGTGACAAATGTGAAATTAGAAACTGGAGAGAATGGCAAGGGAGATATGGCGGTAGTATATGTTCCCCCTAAGACAAGGGCATGGAATGACGATGAATACCAGATGTTGTCTAACATGGTCATATCTACAGAAAGTAACTGAAAAAAGTAACAACATAATTCTGATGAGTGATTTTAATTGCAAAGAGGTGAACTTGGAGGAATGGGACTCAGGAGGCAGTGAAGATTCATGGGGCACTATATTGTTAAATATAGCAATGAATAATGTAATGACCCAGTGGGTCAAAGAAGAAACAAGATTCAAAGGTGATGACACTCCAGCAAGACTAGATTTACTGCTGACCAAAGAACCTGATGTAACTGAATCTTTGAAATATCCTGTGTCCTACAGGAAAAAGTGATCATGTGATTGTGTTCCAGATGATAAAAGGGAGCGTGTGTCGAGAGATGGGCTTTATAGGCATGGAAGATACTACTTTGGGAAAGTTAACTTTACAGGATTGAGGAAATTTTTTGAAAATGCAGATTGGAGAAAATTCAGAGAAACAAGAAAGATACAGAGGAAGTGGGATATCACTGTAGACTTCTATAATTCTGGTTTGAAAAAATATGTGCCAAGGGTAAGTGGGAAAGAAAACAGGAAAAAGGACTGGTTTAATAGAAGGTATATGACTGCAAAAAAAAGAGAGGGACATTGCATGGAACAACTGGAGAAAGAGAGGTAATAACAGAACAAAGGAAAAATATAGAAGAACTGGAAATGAATATACAAGAATATGTAGTGAGAAAGAAAGGAACTATGAAAAAGGTATAATTGACAAATGTAAGAAAGAACCCAAATTGTTTTACAGATTTGTCAAAGGCAAATTGAAACAAAAGGAAGGAATCACCAAACTGAAAGTAGAAAGACAGGTCTATAAAGATGCGGCAATGCATGTTGAAATAATAAACATACTGTATGTTTCCAATCGGTTTTCACTAAAGAAAGGGATTTTGTGGAGGGGGAGGGAGTGACTAGAAATGTAGTGATCAAACATATAAAAGTGGAAGTGCAGGAAGTGTATAAAGTACTGGAAACTCAAGATGTAAGGAATGCCCCAGAACCTGATGGAATCTATAACTGGGTACTGAAGGAATGCGGAGAACAACTGGTTGATAAGATTCATGGTTTAATTGAGTGTTCTCTGGAAGAAGGGAAAGTGCCTCGGGAATGGAAGAGGGCCAATGTGGTACCAATTTATAAGGGAGGAAACAAGGAAGAACCCCTGATTCATGGACCAGTGTCCCTGACCAGCATGGTTGCAAAACTGGTTGAGAAAATCCTAAAAGACAAATGGATATAATATCTGGAAGAGATGAACATTTTGGCTGAAAGTTTGGATTCAGATGTAGAAGGTCACGTTTCCAACTTGTTGAGCTTTTACTCAAGAGCGATTGATGTGTTACAGGAGAGAGACGGTTGGGTGGATTGTGTGGATTTAGATCTGGAGAAAGCCTTTGACAAGGTAGACTACCCCACAAGCGACTAATGAGGAAACTGGAGCACATAGGAAGACTAAAGGGAAACCTCCTGGAGTGGATGAGAGACTGCTTGAGAGACAGACAAATGAGGACAGTAATAAAGGGCAGGATGTCTACATGGAGGGAAGTAACAAGTGTAGTCCCACAGGGTTCGGTGTTAGTGCCAGTAATGTTCCTGATTTACGTAAACGATATGGTAGATGGAATGAACAGTTTTGCAAGTCTATTTGCTGATTATGAAAAGAACTCGAGGAAAGTTGAAGATGAGGAAGACTGTAAAATGCTGCAGGAGGACCTGGACAGCATTCATGATTCGAGCCGGATGTGGGAAATGAAATTCAACACACAAAAAATATAAAATATTGGAAATGAGTGAAAGAACCAAGAGGCCATCACTGAATTATTTGATGGGTAATTTACTACCGTAATCACAAAAGTGAGAGAAATGGAAGATTTGGGAGTGCTGGTCCAGGATACTTTGCCACCTGAAAAACACATTAACAAGACAGTTAGAGAGACGTATAATCTCTAGACTAACATAAGAGTAGCATTTCATTACATGGATGAGATGATGAAAAAATTAATAGCGACCATGATCCGCCCCAGACTGGAATAAGCAGCAGTAGTGCGGTCCGCACACAAAAAGAAAGATATAAACAAGATCGAGAGAACACAAAGAACAGCACCCAAGATGGTCCCTAGCCTGGCAGATCTGTCGTACAGAGAGAGGCTGGAAAAGCTGGATCTGTCTTCCTTAGAAGAAAGGAGCGAGAGGGGTGGCATGATTGCAGTATTCAGGGCCATGATGGGAGTAGATAAAATCGACAGAAAAAGTCTGTTTGCATGGGATGGGAGAGTAACAAGAGGACACAGAATGAAACCGAAGACTCCAAGTTGCTTGAATGATATCAAGAAATACAGTTTTCCATACAGATCCATAGACCTGTGGAATAGTATGGACAAAGAGATCCTTCAATCTAAAAACTTAAGTTCAAAGCAGAATTTGACTTATTCAGAAACAGAGACGGGACCCCACGAGCATAGCTCATTTCCTGTATATCACAACTAGGTAAACACACACACACACACACACACACATCAGAAAATGAGGACTCGATGTACCGTCAATGCTAGATCTCATCTTTACTAGGCAAGAAAACGATATTGACAATTTAATATATCACCCTCTATTTGGCAAAAGCGACCATGCAGTACTAAATTGCAACTTCAGGATTGCATATGACATAGATAACAGCAATGAAAGTTACAAAAAGAGTCTAAACTATAAAAAGGGAAAGTATCATGACCTAAAGAAGTACTTCTTCGAAACAGCTTGGGAAAAGGAGCTTACAGGACAAGATTTAAATGCTATATATGAAAAATTCTGTGAACTTTATGAAATAGGAGTCCAGAAGTACTTCCCACAGCACAAAGAAGCAGAAAAGAAAATAAAGAAATGGTTCAATACAGAATGTAAAAAATCAAAAGAAAAAAGAAATTTGTTGTGGAATAGATACAGAAGACACAATAGTGAAAGGGCGTATAATAATTACAAACAGGCAAGAAACGATTATACAAGAATAAGGAGGGAAACCCAAAAACAGTTTGAGAAGGATATCATAAATAAAAGTAATGATCAACCAAAGCTATTTTACAGCTACATCAGAAGTAAAACTAAAGTAAAAGATAAAATACAATTCATTACGGACGATGGAATCACCTATACACAAGAGAAGGATATTTATGAAGCACTAAACAAGAATTTCCAATCAGTTTTTACAGAGGAAAAATTTTTGCGAGGGATTATATGGAACATGCATGCCCACACATACTACCAGATATACAAACATCAGAAAAAGATATACAGGAGGAGATAAGTAAATTAGACAAAGGAAAAGCAAATGGTCCTGATGAGTTTTCATGTTGGGTGCTCTGTGAATGTGCAAAGGAGTTAAGTAAACCATTATTTTTAATTTTCAAGAAATCCTTGAGTCATAGGTAAACTACCTGATATCTGGAAGAAAGAAAACATTGTTCCCTTATTCAAGAAAGCAAATAGACAGAATCCACTTAACTACCGACCAGTATCACTAACCAGTTTTGTAAGTAAGGTATTAGAAAAATTTATAAGAATAGCTTGGGTAAATCATCTAGAAGAACACAATATGATAACAGAAAGACAGTTTGGTTTCAGAAAAGGAAAATCATGTGTTACTAATCTGTTGAGCTGCTATTACAGAGTAACAGACACATTACAGGAAAGAGAAGGATGGGTGGACAGTATCTATTTTGATTTCAAGAAAGCATTTGACACAGTACCACACCAAAGACTTTTATGGAAACTATACCATCAAGGAGGAATTTGAGGGAAACTGTATTGTTGGATGCAAGATTTTCTCATGAAAAGGAAAATGAGAACAGTACTCAGGGGAAATTACTCATCATGGAAAGAAGTGACTAGTGGAGTACCACAGGGCTCAGTGCTGGCACCAATCTGTTTTAGTATATATAAATGATATAGACAGTAACACTAAAAATGAAACCTATCTAAATATGTTTGCAGATGATGCAAAAATACAAAGGAGAATTACTAACACAGACTCTTGTAAAGAGCTACAAGAAGAATTAAATAAACTTCATGAATGGAGAAATACATAGCAAATGGAATTCAATGTGGACAAGTGTCATGTAATCAAGTTTGGTAAAAGTGGAAAAAGACCTGATTGGGATTATTATGTTAGGAAATAAAACCCTACACACATCAGAAAGAGAGAAGGGCCTAGGTGTGATTGTCAATAACAAACTATCTCCGGCTGACCACATCAGTGAGAAGGTACGGAACATGTATACACTGCTTGCCAATATGAGAATAGCGTTTACACACATAAATGAAGACATGCTAAGAAAGATAAAAAGATCATTCATCAGACCAACTCTGGAATATGCATCAGTAGTCTGGAGTCCTCATCTCAAAAAACACATAGACAAGACAGAAAAAGTTCAAAGGGCCGCTACACGATGGGTACCAAGCTTAAGGGATCTAAGCTATGAAGAAAGACTAAATAAACTGAATCTACCAACACTACAGGAGAGAAGGAAAAGAGGTGACATGATTATGCTATATAAATGAATATCAGAGGAGAAAATAGACATAAATGATTACTTAACGTATGGGGAAGCATCAGCAAGAGGACACTGCAAAAAATTACATAAAAAGAGAGGTGATAAAGATGTAAGGAAATTTAGTTTCCCAAATAGAGCAATTGATCAGTGGAATGCACTACCGAATGAAATCGTGTGTGCCAAAAAATTCACAAATTTAAGGATATGTACGATAAATATGGTTTAAGACACGGGACAGTACAAGCTTGATTCATTCCTGTAAAGATACAATTAGGTAAGAATTAGGTAACAACACACACACACACACACACACACACACACACACACACACACACACACAACACCCTGCAAACCTTAAATAGTTTTCAGGAATTTTGTATGTCCAGTCTCCTAAGGTCTTGTTTTAAATATAAAATAATGAAAGTTAATAGACTACCAAAAATGTAAACATTTATTGGCTAGAGTATACATGAATGTTTGTGGTATTTTTCGGTAACAGCTGTTTTGGTACTTTAACCAACATCAAACATGGCCGAAAATGTAAACACTGAGGGACTCGAACTTCCAGGATTTAATAGAAATACCAATGTCATGGATCTGGTTAAAACATTGATTATGAGGATTAGTGAACTTGAAAAGAAAGTGGAGAATCTAGTGATAAAGGACGTGTCTGAAAATATGGAGACTACTATACAGTCTGATCCAGTCCAATGAGACAGCGAATGAAGAGATTAGAAATTTGAAACGTGAAAATGTTGAATTGAGGAGGAAACTAGAAGAGAGTACTAATAAAACGGAGAAGAGCATAAGGCAAAATGGGCACACGTAGAAGAAGAACAGAAAGAAGTTGTCAGGTTAAGAGAAATCAACCAGGAAGAAAGGGAAATGAACAAGAAAAAAATGGAAGAAAATGTAGTGAAAATACTGAAGAAAAAAGAGAAAAGAGTAGGAAACTGTAGAAAGGAACAGATGTGTGGTAATATTTGGAAACAGGGAAGAGGAAGAAAAGGTTAAGTTCGTGAGACTCGAGAGAGACACGAACCTGGTGAGAGGAATATTAGGCAAGATTGACCCCAAAGGAGACAAGTGGGTAAAAGAAATTGAGGAAGTAAGGAGGATAGGGCCTTATAAGAAAGGGGAAACAAGACCAATGAGAGTCAAGTTTACATCAGAAGGTGTAGTAAATGATATCCTTAAAGTGACCTGGAAATTAAGCAAAGAGGCAGGGATAGAAAATATAATAATAAGAAAAGACTTCAATGAAGAAGAAAGAGTTTAAAATCATTGAAGGAACAAGTAAAGGAAAAACATGATAAGAAAACAGAGGAAGAATGTAATACTTTTTTTTGGAGAGTGATGGATATGAAAGGAAGTGGTATGTGAAAAAACAGAAATGAAGGAAACTAAGGGGGATGGCTATGAAAAATCAGAAATTGAGGAAGTGGTACCGACGAAGAGAACGAGAGAAGAGGGTATAAAAAACATCAAAAATAATTTGAAGGTGATATATACTAATGTTGATGGTTTAATATCGGCAAGTCTTGAAATTAACAATTTCTTGAGAGAACATGAACCTGATGTCATGTGCTTTGTAGAGACTAAATTAAGAGAAGATATTGATGTTTATTTAGGAGACGGTATATATAAACTGTGGAGAAGAGACAGAAAAGAAAAAAACGGGAGGAGGAGTGATGATAGCTGTGAAGAACAGCATAAATGTAGATACCGTGGAAATGGGAGGAGGCAGGGCTGAAGTGAATTATATATGAAATTAAAAACTGGAGAGAATGTCAAGCGAGATATGGCGGTAGTGTATGTTCCCCCTAAGACGAGAGCATGGAATGATCACGAATACCAAGAGATGTTGTCAGATTGCCTAGTTATTTACAAAAAATAGTTGAGAAAAGCAACAATATAATTTTGGTAGGTGACTTTAACTGTAAAGAAGTGAACTGGGAGGAATGGGACTCAGGAGGCAGCGAGGATTCATGGGGCACTATGTTATTAAATATAATAATGAATAATGTGATGACGCAATGGGTCAAAGAAGAGACACGGTTCCGTGGTGAGGACACACCAGCAAGGTTAGATTTACTGTTTACCAAAGAACCCGACGAAATAGAATCATTGAAATATTTCTGTCCTATAGGAAAAAGTGATCATGTGGTCACTGAGTTCCAGATGATAATAGGGAACGTCGAGCCATGAGACGAGCTTCATAGACAAGGAAGATACAACTTTGGGAAAGCTAATTTTACAGGATTGACAAAATTTTTTGAAAATGCGGATTGGAGAAAATTCAGAGAAACAAGAGAGATACAAAGAAAGTGGGATATCTTTCTAGACCTCTATAATTTGGGAGTGGAAAAATTTGTACCAAGCGTAAGACGGAATGAAAACAGGAAAAAAGTGGTTTAATAGAAGGTTTATGATAGCAAAAAAAGAGAGAGATAAGGCGTGGAACAACTGGAGAAAGAGAGGTAACAACAGAACAAAGGAAGAATATAAAGGAATTAGAAATGAATACACAAGAATACATATAGAAGAAGAAAGGAATTTTGAAAAAGGTATGATAGACAAATGCAAGGATGAACCCAAACTGTTTTATAGATTTGTTTTAATGGCAAACTGAAACAAAGGGAAGGAATCACCAAACTGAAAGTAGAAGGAGAGGTCTTTAAAGATGCAGCAGTACAAGCAGAAATAATGAACAAATGTTTCGAATCGGTTTTCACTATGAAAAAGAGTTTTTGGAAAGGGAGAGAGTGATT
The DNA here is from genome assembly GCF_032717465.1 of Coenobita brevimanus. Taxonomy (NCBI): domain Eukaryota; kingdom Metazoa; phylum Arthropoda; class Malacostraca; order Decapoda; family Coenobitidae; genus Coenobita; species Coenobita brevimanus. Next base: position 40,867,206 of record NC_136959.1, on the reverse strand, counting down.
ACAAATGTACCGGTGATAAAAGATACAAAAGTGGAGGTACAGGAAGTGTATAAATTACTAGAAACTCAAAATGTAAGGAAAGCCTCAGGACGTGATGGAATTTCTAATTGGGTACTGAAGGAATGCAGAGAACAACTGCTGGATAAAATTCACAGTTTAATCGTGTGTTCTCTGGAAGAGGGGAGAGTGCCACAAGAATGGAAGAGGGCAAATGTGGTACCAATTTATAAGGGAGGAAACAGGGGAGAACCCCTGAATTATAGACCAGTGTCTCTAACCAGCATGGTCGCAAAATTGTGTGAGAGAATCCTGAAAGACAGCTGGATTAATTATCTAGAAGAGATGAATATTTTTGCTGAATCTCAGTTTGGATTTAGAAGTGGAAGGTCATATGTTTGCAACTTGTTGAGCTTCTACTCAAGAGCGATTGACGAGGTACAGGAGAGAGATGGTTGGGTGGATTGTGTGTACTTAGACATAGAGAAGGCCTTTGACAAGGTACCTCATAAGAGACTAATGTGGAAACTTGAATATATAGGAGGACTGAAAGAGAAACTCCTGGATAGATGAGAGACTTTTTGAGAGACAGACAAATGAGGACAGTAATAAAGAACAGGATGTCTGGATGGAGGGAAGTAGCAAGTGGAGTCCCTCAAGGCTCGGTGTTGGCGCCAGTAATGTTCCTGATTTACGTAAATGATATGGTAGATGGAGTGATCAGTTATGTAAGTCTGTTTGCTGATGACGTAAAGATCTTGAGAAAGGTAGAGGTTGAGGAGGATTGTAAAATCCTGCAGAAGGATCTGGATAATTTACATGATTGGAGCCGGACGTGGGAAATGAAATTTAATGTAAACAAATGTAAAATATTGGAAATGGGTAACAGTACCAGAAGGCCATCACAGAATTATTCGTTGGGTAATGAATTAATCACAAAAATGAGAGAAGAGAAAGATTTGGGAGTGCTGGTCCAAGATAGTTTGTCACAAGAAAAGCACATTAACAAGATAGTTGGAGAGACTTATAAACTCTTGACTAACATAAGAGTAGCATTTCATTATATGGATGAGGAGATGATGAAAAAATTGATAGTGGCCATGATCCGCCCCAGGTTAGAATATGCAGCGGTAGTGTGGTCCCCACACAAAAAGAAAGATATAAACAAGATTGAGAGAATACAAAGAACAGCAACCAAGATGGTCCCCAGTCTGGCAGATCGTTCATACAGAGAGAGGCTAGAAAAGCTGCATTTGCCTTAGAGGAAAGGAGAAAGAGGGGAGACATGATTGCAGTATTCAGGACCATGGTGAGAGTAGATAAAATTGTCAAAGAAGATCTGTTTTTATGGGATAAGAGAGCAACAAGAGGACACGGAATGAAATTGAAAAAGTCAAGCTGCTTGAAGGATATCAAGAAATACAGCCTTCCTTACAGAAGTATAGACTTATGGAATTGCCTGGACAAAGAGATCATCCAGTCTAAAAACTTAAAAAGAGTTTAAAACTAAATATGTCTTATTGAGAAACAGCGACGGGAACCCACGAGCATAGCACATTTCGTGTGTATCACAATTAGGTATATTAGGTAAATACGTAAGTATTTGGAACGACTTAGACGAAAAGGCTGTGCAGGAAAAAAAACATTCATGTGTGTAAAGGTAGATTAGATAAATGTGGAAATGGAGACAGGACAACATGAGCATTGCTCAGTTCCTATATACTATCTATCTATCTATATACCTAGGCTGCTTCCTCCAAGGAAAGGGAGGTAGCCGAGACAGGACGACACACTCCTTATTTACTCATCCATTCAAACACATTCATTCGCATCTTAGCCCCAAGGGGAGAATGGACAGATCCTCACCACACCACACCGCACAAGGGTCAACTGCGCAATGCAATCAGTGACATCCGCAGCAGGGCCCGACAGCAGAGCTGGTTTACCCCTGCCACATCATAACAGATCCATCCCCTTACCCGCACCTGACCTGACTAGCTGATCAGACCAAATGCGGGAGAATATCCCCTCAGGGCTGCGTCATCACTTATTCATTCACAATTTCTCTCCATTTATTTCTGTCACGCACAGCCACTCTTCCTTGCTCAACAGACATCCCTCTCGCATCCAGTGCTCTCTTCACACTGTCCATCCATCCTATTCGTGGTCTTCCTCTCAGCCTTACACCTCTCACATCAGATCTAGTTATCTTTTTCACCAATCGCTCATTATCCATTCTCTCCATATGCCCAAACCATCACAACACCCTCTGCTCAACTCTACCAGCCATCTCCCGAAAAACTCCAGTTCTCCTTCGCACTTCATCATTTCGCACTCGATCCATACGCGTCACTCCACACATACTCCTCAGACATCTCATCTCCATTACATTCAAACTTTTCCTCTCTGCTACACCCACATTCCATGTTTCAGCCCCATATAATGCAGTCGGTACCACAACACCCTCATACAACCTTCTCTTTACATCCATTCTAAGCGAACGACATCTAAACACTTTTTTCATTCCTCCCAGCACCTTTCCTACTTCATTTATTCTAAACTTCACTTCATCTATTCTTCCATCCACAGCAACATGTGACCCTAGATATTTAAAACACTCTACCTCCTCAAGCAACTCGCCATTCAAAGCTATATTCATCCCCCTACAATCTACCAACCTCGTACACTTCATCACTTTACTCTTATTCTCATTTACTTTCAATTTCCTCCTTTCACACACCCTTCCAAACTCCTCTACCAACTGTCTCAATCTCTCATCTGAATCAGCCACCAGTGCAGTATCATCTGCAAACAGCAGCTGCTTAAGATTCCACTCTCCACCATCAACATTCACCAGACTCAGACCTCCACCTAAAACTCTTGCATTCACCTCCCTTACAACACCATCCATGTAAATATTAAACAACCAAGGCGACATCACACATCCCTGTTGCAGCCCCACTCTCACGGGAAACCAGTCGCTCACAGCATTTCCCACTCTTACACACGCTCTGCTATTTACATAAAAACTTTTCACCCCTTTTAGTAACCTACCATCAAGTCCATACAATCTTAAAACAGTCCACAAAGCCTCCCTATCAGTTCTATCATACGCTTTCTCTAAATCCATGAATGCCCAAAACACATCCTTGCCTTTCGCTAAATACTTTTCACACACTTGTCTCACAGCAAACACCTGATCCACGCATCCCCTCCCTCTCCTAAAGCCACACTGCTCTTCACCAATCACTCCCTCTGTACCCTCTCTAACTCTCATAATTAACACTCTACCATAAACCTTACCTACAACACTCAACAGACTTATACCCCTAAAGCTAGTACATTCATACTTATCACCCTTGCCTTTATACAACGGGACCACACAAGCACTTGCCTAGTCAATTGGCACCATACCTTTCACAAAGCACACATTCAACAATCTTACTAACCAGTCAACAATGGTCACTCCACCACTCTTCAGGCATTCAACAGCACACCCATCCATACCTGCAGCTTTCCCTGTTTTCATCTCCTTTACTGCCTTCTCCACTTCCTCCTTCGTGATCAAAGAATCATTCAACTCTCCCAACACATTTATTCCTTGCACCATTCCATCACGTAAATACACACACACACACACTAGCAAACAGCCACAACGAATGGACGTCTCTTGACTGCTCCCAGGCCCAGGCCCAGCCACCACTGCAAACCTTAAGTAGTTTCCAGGAATTCTGTTGGTCCTGTCTCCTATGATTTTAAGTTTAAAATACTGTAAGTTAATATAGACTACCAAGAATGTAAAGATTTATTGGCAAGAGTATACATGAATGTTTGTAGTATTTTCGGTAACAGCTGTTTTTGGTACTGTAACCAACGTCAAACATGACCGATAATGTAAACATTGAGGGACTCGAAATTCCAGGATTTGATAGAAACACTAATGTCATGGATCTGGTTAAAACATTGATTATGAGGATTAGTGAACTTGGAAAAGAAAGTGGAGAATCTAGTGTTAAAGGACGTGTCTGAGAATAAGGAGATTACTATACAGAGACTGATCCAATCCAATGAGACGGCGAATGTGGAGATCAGAAATTTGAAGAGTGAAAATATCGAATTGAGGAGAAAACTAGAAGAGAGTACTAATAAAATAGAGAAGGTGAATAGTGTATTAGAAGAGCATAAGGCAAAGTGGGCATATGTAGAAGAAGAACAGAAAGAAGTGGTCAGCTTAAGAGAAATCATCCAGGAAGAAAGGGAAATGAACAAGAAAAAATGGAAGAAAATGTAGTGAAAATAGAAGAAAAAAGAGAAAATAGTGAGAGAAACTGTAGAAAGGAACAGATGCATGGTAATATTTGGAAACAGGGAGGAGGAAGAAAAGGCTGGATCCGTGAGACTCGAGAGAGACACGAACCTTGTGAGAGGAATATTAGGCAAGATTGATCCCGAGGGAGGCAAGTGGGTAAAAGAAATTGAGGAAGTAAGGAGGATAGGTCCTTACAAGAAAGGGGAAACAAGACCAATGAGAGTCAAGTTGTCATCAGAAAGTGTAGTAAATGATAAACTTAACCCTTTAACCGCATGGCATCACTTTCATCACGCTTGGGAGCAAGGGATCATACCGCGGGGCGTCACTTTTGCGATTCTGTGTTATTTTGAATTCGCCTGGGCTTTCAAGTGGTGGCTTGTATCATCTATCAGTACTGCCAATGTCCAACACTAGTCAGCACTCCTAATCTCATCTGTACTCCCATTCATTGTTGACAATTTAGCCATTTCTCCCCGTTCTTGACTCCCCTCACTACCTTCCCTCCATTACCCTCTCCTCTCGGCTGCCCAGCCATGCTACACTAAGTAAATCTTCCCTGGAATTTTCCACGGATTTCATCCATTGAAATATGCCCTATGCCCTATTCTTATACCAAATAATATATACCAAAATGAAATAAGGTAAGTGAGAGTGCCATACACCTGGAATTGGCTAATTATCACCTGACAACACCTCACGTGCACTCATTCATTAACATTCGCTGTTTATTTCCCCTTGAAATATGCCGTATAATCTATTCTCGAAATAAAAATATATATAAGGAGGGAAGGGATTGTCTAGATTTCCTGCCAATCATTTCATAGCTATATATTAGCAGCTCTCACGAGGCTGATGTTGGCAGTAATGCATTCTCCCTAGGTAGGCCACCCCAGCCCACCAGTATCAGTTTACTGTCGTCTTTCAAGGTGAAAGTACAACGGATTCGCTCCTGCTAACTTCCGCCGCTTTTTAGTCCCATGCAAAGGGCCCTGTGACCTCAACCCCCTACTAAACCTCGTGTGGAAAAAGGTAAACGGCTGACAATTGATAGAGAGTGGCTACGATCTTTCTAGTGAGTAAAACAGTGCAAGTGGAACTGTAAATAATGTGTAAATAATGTGTAAACAGCAGGTGAAAGCAATGAATGTAAATATAAGTGAACAGTGGAAAATATTTTTCTAAGTTACTTCAAGTGACAGTGCATAACACAGTATAAATAAAATAGAAATGTAAATAATGTAAATAAAATAGAGAACGTAAATAGAAATGTAAATGAGTAGTATTATAAGAATACGAGTATATATACTAGGAGTAATGAAAGTGAAACTTTCACTCTAGCATGTATGAATACTATGAGTTATGAGAGTGAAAGCGAAAGTGACATTCACTCTCAATGCTAGTATACAGGACGAGAAAGTGAATGCTACGTATTTTAATGAAAGAGAAATTGAATGCCTACAGTGACAATAAACTACTATTACTGAAGGAAACTTATGGATAAAGACTAGATATATATATAAATGTTATACAGTAATAGAAATATAAACTGTGAGTGTTTTTATGAATAATAAATGACAGAACACCAGCGGCGAATGTCAAGTGGGAAGGTCATATGCCCTCGTAACTTTCATTGCTTTCACAGTTTTTTTTTTTTTTTTTTTTTTGAGTATGGATTCCAAACTATTTGAGAATCATAGAATAGTGTTTCTAGTGATAATATCAGGCTGTGGTAATCATATTACGGGTTGTTGGGAAGTGTAAAGTGGAGACTTCATTACCCAACTTCAGAGGTCTCCACAAGTCCTACGGTACTCGACGAAGACTCAACAAACACCCCAGGAGAAAGCTGAAGCTATGTGCCATAAGCATATATGATTTTAATATTCTAGGACTAATAACTGATTTTTGGCAAATATTTTTAGAGAGTCTGTCAGAGCGCGAATATGCCCACGGGAGCCACAAGAAAAAGCAAAACAAGCCCACAGTTAAGGGGTTAAAGTGATCTGGAAATTAAGCAAAGAGGCAGGGATGGAAAATATTATAATAAGAAAAGATTTGAATGAAGAAGAAAGAAAAGTTTTAAAATCATTGAAGGAACAAGTAAAGGAAAAAAATTATAAAAGAACAGATGAAGAATGTAATATTTTTTTTGGAGAGTGATGGATATGAACGTAAGGAAGTGGTATGTAAGGAAATAGAAGTAAAGGAAACTAAGAGGGATGGCTATGGAAGATCAGAAATTGAGGAAGTGGTACCGACGGAGAGAAGGAGAGAAGAGGGTATAAAAAACATCAAATATAATTTGAAGGTGATATATAGTAATGCAGATGGTTTAATATCGGCAAGGCTTGAAATTAACGATTTCTTGAGAGAACATGAACCTGATGTCATGTGCTTTGTAGAAACTAAATTAAAAGAAGATATTGATGTTCATATGGGAGATGGTAAATACAAACTGTGGAGAATAGACAGAAGAGAAAAAACGGGAGGAGGATTGATGATAGCTGTGAAGAACAGCATAATTGTAGATACCATGGAAATGGGAGAAGGCAGGGCTGAAGTGATATATATGAAATTAAAAACTGGAGAGAATGTCAAGAAAGATATGGCGGTAGTGTATGTTCCCCCTAAGACGAGAGCATGGAATGATCACGAATACCAAGAGATGTTGTCAGATATGGCTAGTTATTTACAAAAAATACTTGAGAAAAGCAACAATATAATTTTGGTAGGTGACTTTAACTGTAAAGAGGTGAACTGGATTCGTGGGGCACTATACTATTAAATATAATAATGAATAATGTGATGACGCAATGGGTCAAAGAAGAGACACGGTTCCGAGGTGAGGACACACCAGCAACGTTAGATTTACTGATTACCAAAGAACCCGATGTAATAGAATCATTGAAATATTTCTGTCCTATAGGAAAAAGTGATCATGTGGTCACTGGGTTCCAGATGATAACGGGGAACGTCGAGCCATGAGACGAGCTTCATAGACAAGGAAGATACAACTTTGGGAAAGCAAATTTTACCGGATTGACAAAAATTTTTGAAAATGCGGATTGGAGAAAATTCAGAGAAACAAGAGACATACAGATGAACTGGGATATCTTTCTAGACCTCTATAATTTGGGAGTGGAAAAATTTGTACCAAGAGTAAGAGGGAAAGAAAACAGGAAAAAGGAATGGTTTAATAGAAGGTGTATGATAGCGAAAAAAAAAAAAGAGATAAGGCGTGGAACAACTGGAGGTAACAACAGAACAATGGAAGAATATAAAAGAACTAGAAATGAATACAGAAGAATACGTAGAGAAGAAAGGAATTTTGAAAAAGGTATAATAGACAAATGCAAGGATGAACCCAAACTGTTTTATAGATCTGTTAATGGCACACTGAAACAAAAGGAATGAATCACCAAACTGAAAGTAAAAGGAGAGGTCTTTAAAGATGCAGCAATGCAAGCTGAAATAATGAACAAATGTTTCTAATCGGTTTTCACTAATGAAAAAGAGTTTGTGGAAAGGGAGAGAGTGGTTAGAAATATACCGGTGATAAAAGATATAAAAGTGGAGGTACATGAAGTGTATAAATTACTGGAAACTCAAGATATAAGGAAAGCCCCAGGACCTGATGGAATTTCTAAATGGGTACTGAAGGAATGCACAGAACAACTGGTAGATAAAATTCACAGTATAATCGTGTGTTCTCTGGAAGAGGGGAAAGTGCCACAAGAATGGAAGAGGGCAAATGTGGTACCAATTTATAAGGGAGGAAACAGGGAAGAACCCCTGAATTATAGACCAGTGTCTCTAACCAGCATGGTCGCAAAATTGTGTGAGAGAATCCTGAAAGAAAGATGGATAAAATATCTAGAAGAGATGAATATTTTGGCTGAATGTCAGTTTGGATTCAGAAGTGGAAGGTCATGTGTTTCCAACTTGTTGAGATTTTGCTCAAGAGCGAGTGACATGGTACAGGAGAGAGATGGTTGGGTGGATTGTGTGTACTTAGACTTAGAGAAGGCCTTTGACAAGGTACCTCATAAGAGACTAATGTGGAAACTAGATTATATAGGAGGACTGAAGGGAAAACTCCTGGAATGGATGAGACTTCTTAAGAGACAGACAAATGAGGACAATAATAAAGGATAGGATGTCTGGATGGAGGGAAGCAACAAGTGGAGTCCATCAAGGCTCCGTGTTGGCGCCAGTAATGTTCCTGATTTATGTAAATGATGTGGTAGATGGAGTGAACAGTTATGCAAGTCTGTTTGCTGATGATGTAAAGATCTTGAGGAAGGTAGAGGTTGAGGAGGATTGTAAAATGCTGCAGGAGAATCTGGATAGGATACATAATTGGAGCCGGATGTGGGAAATGAAATTTAATGTAAACAAATGTAAAATATTGGAAATGGGTAACAGTACCAGGAGGGCATCACTGAATTATTTGATGGGTAATGAATTAATCACAAAAATGAGAAAAGAGAAAGATTTGGGAGTGCTGGTGCACGACAGTTTGTCACCTGAAAAACACATTAACAAGATAGTTAGAGAGACTTATAAACTCTTGACTAACATAAGAGTAGCATTTCATTATATGGACGAGGAGATGATGAAAAAATTAATAGTGGCCATGATCCGCCCCAGATTAGAATATGCAGCGGTAGTGTGGTCCCCCATACACAAAAAGAAAGATATAAACAAGATTGAGAGAATACAAAGAACAGCAACCAAGATGGTCCCCAGTCTGGCAGATCTATCATACAGATAGAGGCTGGAAAAGCTGGATTTGCCTTCCTTAGAGGAAAGGAGAAACAGGGGAGACATGATTGCAGTATTCAGGACCATGGTGGGAGTAGATAAAATTGACCGAGATCTGTTTTTATGTGATAAGAGAGCAACAAGAGGACACAGTATGAAATTGAAAAAGTCAAGCTGCTTGAAGGATATCAAGAAATATAGCTTTCCTTACAGAAGTATAGACTTAAGGAATAGCCTGGACAAAGAGATCGTCCAGTCTAAAAACTTGAACGAGTTTAAAGCTAAATTTGACTTACTGAGAAACTGACGGGAACCCACAAGCATGGCACATTTCGTGTGTATCATAATTAGGTATATTAGGTAAATACAAAAGTATTTGGAACGACTTAGACGAAAAGGTGGTGCAGGAGAAAAACATTCATGTGTGTAAAGGTAGACAAGATAAAGGTGGATATGGAGACAGGACAAGACAAGCATTGCTCAATTCCTGTATACTCGTACTACAAATAGGTAAATACAGAAACACACACACACACACACACACAAAAGACGGTGCTTAAGGAATGGGTGGTGAAGAAGAGGACCCATGTACCCAGGAGGAAAATACAGAAGTTGAAAAAACAAGCAGTAAGGGCTGCGTTGTATTGTGAATTAAGTAGAACTGTGGCTGAACAAGGAGGTGTTCACAGAACTGTTAATGAACAGTGCAGTGCTTTCAAGAACATCTGACAGCAATCTCTTCAGAGATACTGATTCAGTGTGTGGACAGACAAGAGGCCCGCCAAGACATAAGGTAACAGGGTAGTGGGATGAGGGTGTAGAAGCAGTGGAGGACAAAAAAAAAAAAAAAAAAAAAAAAATCCAGGAACGGAAAAGTGGCCGTACCAGAGGAATACATGGCTACCAATTGTAGGACTAGAAAAGAGGTATACAAGACAAAATCTGGGTCTCAGAGACTTTTACTGGATGACCTAAATAGCACTGAAAGGATGAAGATGGTATTTAAGGTGGCAAATCAGATGAAGAGAGAAAACAGGGATATCACAGGTGACCAGTGTGAAGAATTATGACAGAAAGGTAGTGGTGGACAGTTAGGATATTGAAGATGCCTGGAGAGAGCATTATAACCGGTTGCTGAATGAGGAGTTTGACTGGAACAGGGAGGGTGTGGAGTCCATAGGCCTTTGCTTCTGTGAGCAAGGCAACAGACAGGATGCAGCTAGGGAAGGCAGCAGGTGTATCTGGGTTGACTGCTGAAATGCTGATGACCTCAGGAGATATAGGAGTGAGTCTAGTTACTAATATATATATACCTGTTAATATATATGAGTGTGTTGTCCCAGATGACTGGCTGAAGTGTGTGATTGTAAATATGTACAAGGGCAAGGACGATGCCATGGGAGGAGGAAATTATGAGGGAATAAAGCTACTGGACCAGACAATGAAGGTAGAGGAGAGAGTCCTAGAAGGTGTAATTAGGGTTGGCATGAATACTGATGACATGCAATTCAGGTTTATGCCAGGCAGAGGGACACTGATGCCGTATTCATTGTCTGACAGCTTCAGGAAAAATATATAGGAAAGAAAAGGGAGCTGTACTTTGTTTTTGTTGATTTGGAAATGGCCTTTGACAGAGTCCCTAGGGAGGTGGTGAAATGGGCAATGAGAGAGCTTGGGATCAAAGAGTGGCTGGTTAGAGTGGTTATGGGTGTGTATGTGGGTGCTCATACCCAGGTGAAAGTGAATGGAGATTTGAGTGATGAGTTTTCCATGAATGTTGGCATACATCAGGTGTCAATCTTATTGTTTGTCATGATGCTTCAAGGTCTCTCACATGATGTTGGAAACGGACTCCCAGGGGAGATGATGTATTCTGATGATTTGGTGTTAACTGGAGAGAATGAAAGGGAGGTGGATGAAAGATTTAGGAAATGCGGAGAAGGAATAGATCACAAGAATTTGAGAATGAAGGTGGAGGAAAGATTTAGAAAATGAAGAGATGGAATGGGGCACAAAGATTTGAGAATAAATCCAGGTAAAACAAAAGTGATGGTATCTACGATATCTAGGGTTGGTGGAGGTACTGTCAAAGCAGAGGGAGTGTGGCCATGTACAGTTTGCCTCAAGGGTGTGGGAAGTAACTCCATCATGTGCACTGTTTGTGATGAGTGCATAAGAGATGTAGTGATATCAGAGGTAGACTGCAAGATAATGTTGAATTTGTGTGTGTGGTATGTTGGAAGAGCATGTACAGAGTGTCAGGCTTGAAAGGATTGATCTTGCTGGTGAGTCTCCTGAGTGAGTAGAAGAATCATGTTATTTGGGGAACATGTTATGTCCTGAAGGTGATACTGGAGTGAGCTCTAGGACTAGGGTATGGAGTGGTTGGAGGAAGTTCAGGGAGCTGTTGCCTATCCTGACACTGAGAGGGCTCTCCCACAGTGCTAGGGAACTTTGTATGCGGCATATGTCTGGAATGTAGTGCTGTATGGTAGTGAAACTTAAGCAGTACATAATGAGGATATTCACAGGATCAAACATGCAGAAATCACAATGATTAGGTGGATGTGCAGTGCATCCTTGAACGTGTGGCCCGGGGAGGTGGGCTAGGTTTATGATGGAAGAATTAACAGGAAGGATGGGAAGTGTACTGTTGTTATGAGGAGAGGTAGACTGAGATAGTCTGGGCACGTGGAGAGGACAAGAGATGACAACTGGGTGCAGAAAGTGAGAAGTATGAGTGTTCTGGGTAGGTTCCAAGAGGCAGACCGAAAAAGACCTGGGATGAGGTCATGGAGTGTGACCTCAGTGATAAGGGACTGAATAGGGAGGCTGTCAGAGATGAAGCAGCATGGAAAGCCACCATTAGCTGACCAAGGCCGAGACATGCAACAACGTTGGAGCCTTTGTAAACTAAAAACACAGGCTACAAAAAAGACACAATGAGAGGGCATTGAATGAATACAAAGAGGCAAGAATTGACTATTTAAAGGTATAAAGAGAAGAAGGAATGAAATATGAGAAGGATACGGTGACAAATTAAGAAGGAACCAAAATTGTTCTTACATGTTTGTAAATGGCAAACTGAAAGTAGAGGATACCATAACGAAACTGAGAGATGGGGAAGTGATATATGATAAGGATGAGGATATGAGGGAGATAATTAGTAGGCAACAGTCAGTATTTGCAAATGAAGGTGAGTTTATGGGATCAGGTGAAGAAGGGAGGGTCTAGCAGTTAGCTGATAAAGTAGTTGACAAAAATGAAATTTTACAATTGAGGAGGGAAGTAGATGTGAGAAATGCCACAGGGACAGATGGGAATGCTGGACGGATATTGAAAGAATGTGCAGATCAGCTAGTGCAGCCAATTTATGATATTATTAAATGCTCACTGAACACAGAAAAGTTGCCAGTACACTGGCGAACGGCAAATAAGTTGCCAATTTATAAGGAGGTGATAAAGAAAAATCCACTAAATTGCAAACTGGTATCTCTCACCAGCACTGTTTGCAAACTGTGAAAAAAAAAAATATTGGACAAAGATGGATTATGTTTCTATATGAAAATGATGTAATAACAGCAAAACAGTTTGGATTCAGGGAAGGCTTATCATGTCACAAACATGCTGAGTTTTAACAGCAGAGCAGTGGATATCATCTAGGAACGAGAAGACTGGGTAGACTGTGTTCTACCTGGATTTGAAGAAGGCATTTGATAGGACTTCACACAAAAGATTATGATGGAAATTAAAAACTATTGGAGGAGTGAATGGGAAATTGCAAAAATGGATGGAAACTTATTTAGTGGAAGGCTAATGAGAACAGACATAAGAGACAAGAGTTCTGAATGGATGACTGTGACCAATGGAGTGCCACAAGGTTCAGTTTTGGCTCATATTATGTTCTGATGTATGTAAGTGATATGCCAGAAGGTTTAACCCCTTGTCACTACCGTGATACTCGTTACATAAGTACCATACTGGGGGCCATCACTTCTGTGATCCAGGGATTTTTTAAAAATCACCCGGGCTTTCAAGTGTGTCTTGTATCATTTATCAGTACTGCCAGTGTGTAGCTATAGGCAGTGCTGCCAATACCGCTAGTACACGCATCCAGTGTTACCAATTTAGCCATTTTTCTGTGTTTGCCTCGCCTCCCCACCTCCCCTCCCTTACCCCCTCCCCTTCCTAGCTACAGCCTGGCCGCACAACGCAACTCCTGGCCATTTTTTTCCCATTTGCTTTTTCCTTTGAAATGTGCTTTATGCCCTATTCTCATACTAAAAAAATATATAAAAAAGTAAGTCAGAGCGCTGCTATCCCCACAGGAGGGGCACAGCATGGTCCAGCCATCCCAGCAGGTAAGGGGTTAAGCAGTTATGTGAATATGTCTGCAGATGATGCTAAAATTATAAAGCAAATCCAGAATGGTGACAGTTGTGAGGAGTTGCAAAATGATTTGGATAAGTTGTACAGTTGGAGCTTGACTTGGAAAATGGATTTTAATGAAAAAAAAAATGCTGTCCTAGAAATGGGAATTTGTGGCAAAAGACCTTGCCATGAGCAAAAAATCGAAATAAGAAGGAGCAGCAAGGCAGGGGAAGAGAAAGATCTGAGAGTGGCAGTACAGGATAATGCATCACCAGACAAGCATATTAATAAGATCAATGGAGGGGCAGATTGACTGATGGCCAATATGAGAGTGGCTTTTGGCTAACTGGATGAGGAAATATTGAGAGAAATAACTGTGTCCATGAAAAGACCAAAATTAAAATGTGCAGCAGCGATATGGTTGGTGCATTTGAGGAAGCTTGTAAGAAAAATTAGAAAAGGTACATGGGATGGTGACTAAGATGCTAGCAAGTTTAACACAAGCATCTAATGAAGAGAGACCGATGAAGTTACCAACGAGAAAGAGAGAGAGAACCTGATTGAAATGTATAAAGAAGTTGGAGTTAGAAAACTGGAAAAGGTGGATACAGAAGATCTGTTTGAGAATAATGATGGAGGGACAAGAGGACATGCATATAAAGTGAAGAGTAGATGCTTAAATGATGAGAAAAAATGTACCTAAATAAAAACATAGACATTTGGAACACTTTGGAAGAAGAGGTGGTGCAAGAAAAGAACTTTAAAGGTAGATTTGATAATTTAAGTTATGGAGAGAGGACAACAGCTCAAATCCTGTATACTACAACTAGGTAAAAACACTCACACACAAATAATGTATCACAAATTACATGTAAAAAAATTAATACACCATAAGAAATATTGCATTAGTCCAGGTATACCCCAGCAAATGTAAACATACCAGGGCAAACTTGGATGAACAATGGTCATACACCATGACAGCCACTGTCATTCTAAATGCTTTTTTCATGTTCCACATACAGTGTAGACACTGACAGATATCCACACAAAATTTTAGTTATTTTTTACCAATATCACCTTCACAGGAACTCTGCAAAAGGTAGATATTCAGGAACTAAGTTCGCCACCATGTTTACTTTTATGATATTTTACACACTGTATTCAAAATTCTTTTATTTTGCCAAAACCTACTACATCAACTTCACACTTGGATATTGTACATTATACATAAATGGCTGCTCTTGGAGACAGAAACTTGAAATATTAAAAAGAGAAAAATTTATTATGATCAAAATGATGACCCAATCCATTCCTGTAATTCACATGGTCTGACTTACCCTGATCAATGCTGTCATTACTAGCAACCATCTATCCATCCACCATTTATTCCTTCACTACCCCAGCTGGAGCACAGCAGGCCAGGGCTAGGCTACTCACTTGCCTGCTCCTGAGTGATATTGTGAAAAATTAACCCCAACTATATGGACAACATTTGGTTTGAGTGCCTTAACTTACTAGGCCACCATGCATCTATTTGTTGGTTATATGGTTATAACCCATTGTAATAAAGGGTTTCTTGGGTTAGGAGGGAAAAAAATAGACTTTTCTCTGTGTCGGATCATCTGAAGGTAGCACTACATGAAGTGGTATCATCAGTAACTCTGCACTAAGTGACAAGCATAATGGCATCCATGGACAATATGAAAACAGGGCATTTTAAATTACAATTCTATGGTGAACAGCTTTGTGGATGATTCATAATTACTTGGTGAAGGCTTTAATTTATGGACACAAGAGACTGTAATTCACAGATGTTGGTTAAAATACTGTACCAATAATTTCATCAGTCCTGCTACATATACTGTTATCCTCCACATTACAAGCATGGTTCATACCAAAGTTAATTGTTCCTCCTCTGACTTTCTTCGCTTTGGCAATAGTAAAGACAGTCTGAGACAAATCCCCGGGTTCATACAAACTTCAAGGTTCCCAAGTTGAATTCCCAACATACCTAACCATGAAACAAGCTGAACTCCTAATCCAGAAAGCCAGCAATCCAGTATGACACAGGCAACACTGAACATCTATTACTGTACTCAACTGTCCACACTACACTCAGCAAGGACATGTAAAAAACATAACCACACTGAAAGATCTCCGGGAGCAACCATAGATCATAGCCTGTGTCTTGGAGCCTGCAGGTTCCCATGAAGTACATCTCAGGGCAACAAAGTAAAATTACAGCAGGCCTTCCCTAAATAACTTGGAGTCTTCAACATATAAAATGCCATGAAACTGAAAAACAGGAAAAAGAATTGTAGGGTAATCATAGAGGCATTTGTCATCTTACTGCAATAGGAAAAGCATCTGGCAGGATACTTACTGACAGGGATTGGGAAATAACAGAGAAATTTAGGTGAAAAGAACAGGGAGGCTTTAGGAAGGGAAGAGATTGTGTAGATCAGACATTTATCCATAGGTCGTTAGTGGAAAAGCTTCTAGAAAAGGGAAAGAAGCTGTATGTGGCCTTCATGGATTTGGAGAAAGCATATGACAGTGTGGATAGACAAAGAATGTGGAAAATACTAAGAATACATGGAGTAAATGGGAAGTTATTGAATGCCGTGAAGAGTATGTATGAGGATGCTAAGGCTGCAGTGCATGAGGATAGTGAACTGAGTGGATTTTTCTACCAGAACGTTGGATTGAAACAGGGATGTGTCACGTCTCCATGGTTGTTTGATCTGCACGTGGATGGGGTTATAAAAGAGATAAAAGGCAGAGCAGTGGATGCTGAAGCGGCCCTAAAAAGAGAGAGCAGCGTTTGGAAACTTCCTGTACTGTTGTTTGCAGATGATACTGTATTGTTAAGTGAATAGGAAGGGGAACTAGTTGGGTGAATGAATCTGGGAGGGTGTGTAAGAAATGGAATCTAAAGGAAGAGTAAAGTTATGGTCTTCGAGAGAAATGGTCAATGAATATAAAGTGAGGTTGGATGATGAAGAAATGGAAAATGTGAGTGCATTTAAGTACTTGGGTAGAGTGATAAGTATGGGTGGAAGTTTTGAGGATGAAGTGCTTGAAAGGGTACAACAAGGAAGAAAAGTGGCTAGTTCTTTGAGAGCAGTGATATGAAATAGGGATGTGAGCATGGAAGTAAAAAAAAAAAAACTGCATGACAGTATTGCGATACCAACTCTTATGTATGGAAGTTAAGTTTGGACCTTGTTGGAAGGGCACAAGCCACGAGTAAAAGCAGTGGAAATGAGTTATTTGAGAGGAGTATGTGGAGTTACATGGAAAGACAGACAGACAAATGAGGAAGTGAGGGAGCATTGTGGTGTGGATGTGTATGTGATACAAAGTGTTACAAGAAATACACTGAGGTGGTTTGGCTGTGTGGAAAGGATGGTGAGAGACTAACAAGGAGTGTATATGAGAAGTGGAGAGGTATAAGAGAGAGGAAGGGGTGAATTAGGGGAAGGGCAGTGAAATGGCAGGGGACAGAATGACATGGAGGCATGTTGTTTATGGCCACCCCTTACGGGATTCAGGCGTCTGGCAGCAGATAGAGACAGAAATTGAATTTCAGTGGGCCTTATTTTCAGATTCCGTCCACTGATGCTACTCAGGGTGAGGCTTCAAAAACTCCATGCCTTAGTTGCATTCATATTATTTCTTGGCTCACTGAATTCATTCCTTTGAGTTAACTCTAAGGGAGAGGGAGAATGGAGCAAGCCTATTCAGCTGGGTGCTTTAAGTTCCCTCTGAGGAGAAAAAAATAAAATCTAACCAATATGAGGCCATTTATCTATGGTTCAGGGGGCAGTACTTCTAGTATCATGATAGTTTTATTAAACTGCAACCTGTTTAGTATGTACTGTACATGAATATGTTTTAAAATTCGACCCAAAAGTGTTAAGTATGTAAATATACAATCACTCTTCGTTGTTTGGCACCACTGGGTCCTGTCACAAGAACCGTCACACATGTTGTTTTGAATTACAGTACAGTATACTGTGGCTTCCGATAATGATTCATGTGCATTCTTACCACAGCAGCCTCCCTTTTTCAATGTGAGCTTCATCACGTCAAGATACGTCACTGAGTGATAAACAGACTGAAGCTTTTTTCAGGGAAAATGAGGAAAGTACAAATAACTGAGCGTGGTGATAGTGACCTAACAAACAGTGATCCTGATTAACCCTGACTACATGAAATATTTGCATATATATCTATACCTGTATATACCTATCTCTCTATCTGTCTATACCTATCTCTCTATCTATCTATAATGCAGTATATATACTATGTATAATGGGGGCACTCACCATCCACTCACTTGATGCAGTGCAGCTCTTGGGTGACTGCCCTTTCCTCTCTTTGTTGCTTCTTTCCTCTTCTTTCTTTCTTTCCTTCATCTCTCCGCTTCTTTCTGTTTACGGCGACTTTAAACTAAGCGACAAGTCAAATGGTTTTATGTATACCTGGAAACCGTTTACTAAACTGGGTGGTAACCATGTAACCAACTAATGGCTCCTGGTGGTTTAGTGGGTAAATAGGGCATTCCAATCAGATTCAGCCTGTGAAGGTTTATATCCAAGGGATGGTTGGGGTTTATTGCTCATGTAATGCCACTTAGGGATTGAGAGACGCTGATCACTCTCATTGTAAACATCAGGACCAACTTGCCTAGCCCCAATCTCCTATGCTCCTCACGGGGCAACACAGGATTAGATCATATATATATATATATATATATATATATATATATATATATATATATATATATATATATATATATATATATGGTACTGAGACCTGGGCAGTAAAAGAAGAGGATATTCGCAGGCTCAAACATACAGAAATGACAATGATTAGGTGGCTGTGCAGTGCGTCCCTGTGTGCAAGACCAGGGGGGGCTGGGTTTACGATGGAAGAGTTGAGAGGTAGGATGGGACTCGAGTGTACTGGTGTTGTGATAAGGAGAGCTAGACTGATATGGTCTGGGCATGTGGAGAGGATGGGGGATGATAACTGGGTGCAGAAGGTGAGAAGTGCTAATACTGGGGGTGGGGTTGCGAAGGGTAGACTGAGAAAGACGTGGGACAAGGTCATTATGTGTGACCTCAGATTTAAGGGACTGAACAGGGAGGCTGCCATATATATATATATATATATATATATATATATATATATATATATATATATATATATATATATTGTTACATAGCCTATGATTTCATCATCCTTTGTATAATTCTAATGTACAGTATGCTGCATGTTTGATCACGATTCGCCATGTGGCTTCCATAGTGACCAGGCTTGCGTGTTCTACCTCACTCCCCCCCTTCTCCCCCTTATAGTAGAGTAAGTCGTTTTCTGTTGTTCAGAGCAGGAGTGCCAACTCTTTGTCCTCTGTGCCTTCATTTGCGCATCCTTCTTACAAGTTGAATCAAGCTCTGCCGGCCCCTATATAATGAGCTCAGTCTCTGCATTACTTGCCACTTAGATCTACTCCTCATTTTGTTCACATCTCTGTCCTCCCCTGTATAGTGTATTATTATTTTTGTGAGTGCTGAGGAAGTCTCCAGCCATCTAGCTGCTGTATAATTTGAGTATAAGTGTTGTTACCATTTTTCTTGTACTGTATGGCCTAGGGCGTTGACTCGTGGGCCTGCTAAGGTTTTTGTGATTCATGTAAAGGAATAAATGTGTTGGGAGAGTTGAATGATTCTTTGATCACGAAGAAGTGGGGAAGGCAGTAAAGGATATGAAAACAGGGAAAGCTGCAGGTATGGATGGGTGTGCTGTGGAATGCCTGAAGGGTGGTGGTGTGACTATTGTTGACTGGTTAGTAAAATTGTTGAATGTGTGCTTTGAGAAAGGTATGGTGCCAATTGACTGGGCAAGTGCTTGTGTGGTCCCGTTGTATAAAGGCAAGGGTGATAAGTATGAATGTACTAGCTTTAGGGGTATAAGTCTGTTGAGTGTTGTAGGTAAAGTGTATGGTAGAGTGTTAATTATGAGAGTTAGAGAGGGTACAGAGGGAGTGATTAGTGATGAGCAGTGTGGCTTTAGGAGAGGAAGGGGATGCGTTGATCAGGTGTTTGCTGTGAGACAAGTGTGTGAAAAGTATTTAGCGAAAGGCAAGGATGTGTTTTGGGCATTTATGGATTTAGAGAAAGCGTATGATAGAATTGATAGGGAGGCATTGTGGACTGTTTTAAGATTGTATGGACTTGATGGTAGGTTACTAAAAGGGGTGAAAAGTTTTTTATGTAAATAGTAGAGCGTGTGTAAGAGTGGGAAATGCTGTGAGTGATTGGTTTCCCGTGAGAGTGGGGCTGCGACAGGGATGTGTGATGTCGCCTTGGTTGTGTAATATTTACATGGATGGTGTTGTAAGGGAGGTGAACGCAAGAGTTTTAGGTGATCTGAGTCTGGTAAATGTTGATGGAGGAGAGTGGAATCTGAAGCAGCTGCTGTTTGCAGATGATACTGCACTGGTGACTGATTCAGAGGAGAGATTGAGACAGTTGGTAGAGGAGTTTGGAAGGGTGTGTGAAAGGAGAAAATTGGAAGTAAATGAGAATAAGAGTAAAGTGATGAAATGTACGAGGTTGATAGATGGTAGGGGGATGAATATAGTTTTGAATGGTGAGTTGCTTGAGGAGGTAGATTGTTTAAATATCTAGGGTCACATGTTGCTGTGGATGGAAGAATAGATGCAGAAGTGAAGTTTAGAATAAATGAAGTAGGAAAGGTGCTGGGAGGAATGAAAAAAGTGTTTAAATGTCGTTCGCTTAGAGTATATGTAAAGAGAAGGCTGTATGAGGGTGTTGTGGTACCGACTGCATTATATGGGGCTGAAACATGGAATGTGGGTGTAGCAGAGAGGAAAAGTTTGAATGTAATGGAGATGAGATGTCTGAGGAGTATGTGTGGAGTGACGCGTATGGATCGAGTGCGAAATGATGAAGTGCGAAGGAGAACTGGAGTTGTTCGGGAGATGACTGGTAGAGTTGAGCAGAGGGTGTTGCAATGTTTTGGGCATATGGAGAGAATGGATAATGAACGATTGGTGAAAAAGATAACTAGATCTGATGTGAGAGGTGTAAGGCTGAGAGGGAGACCACGAATAGGATGGATGGACAGTGTGAAGAGAGCGCTGGATACGAGAGGGATGTCTGTTGAGCAAGGAAGTGGCTGTGCGTGACAGAAATAAATGGAGAGAAATTGTGAATGAATAAGTGATGACGCAGCCCTGAGGGGATATTCTCCCGCATTTGGTCTGATCAGCTAGTCAGGTCAGGTGCGGGTAAGGGGATGGGTCTGTTATGATATGGCAGGGGTAAACCAGTTCTGCTGTCGGGCCCTGCAGCGGATGTCACTGATTGCATTGCGCAGTTGACCCTTGTGCGGTGTGATGCGGTGAGGATCTGTCCGTTCTCCCCTTTGGGGCTAAGATGCGAATGAATGTGTTTGAATGGATGAGTAAATGGAGAGTGAGTTGTCCTGTCTCGGCTACCTCCCTTTCCTTGGGGGAAGCAGCCTAGGTATATAGATAGATAGATAGAGATGTAAAGTTTTTAATGTCAGCCAGTATTAGTAATATTTTGTTGTTGTTGTTGTTGATTCTCTCCTCATTCGAGGAGACCGGGCCTTGCTGTAGCCCGGTTGGTGGTGGTTGTCTTGAGTAAGGTAAGGGGGGAAGACAGGGCCTGGGGAATGCCCAGCACACACGCCCTGTCTCCTGGCTGAGTTGCGGTGTGTGTGTGAATATTTTGTATCTGTAATAATGTTATGTCTTACTTTAACTGAGCATTATCCGGTTTTCTCATTTTATCAGGGCTAACTTAGATAAATTTGTTCTTGCTAAATTCGTGTTAATAGAGGCTATTGCAGTTAACGATATATTTAACCTGTTTTGTCATTATGAGTCCTGAATGTTTAGTTGTTAGTTTGAGCATTAAACTTTAACTTGTAATTTTACCTAACTCTTTTGTTTTGAACCTGGAACTTTGCGGGACAGTAGTGATTTTAGTATTCTCACTTGAAGCGTTCATTATCTCTCTCTGTTCTGTAACATAAATTTGGCGACCTTTTATCAGGATATTCAGGATATTATCATAAGGATATTGCTTGATATTTTGTGACTGTGATTTATTCATGATGTCTACTATTACTACTCTTGATGAAGCCAAAGATTTTTTGTCAAATGTGCAAACAGTGTGTGATGTAGAAAACAGAACAAAGAATGAACTTTAGCTTGTTGCTCAACAATTGGGAATTGCTGTTCGCTCTCATCATTCTAAAGATCAAATTGTTGGCATGATTAATAAAAGCTTGTTTAATGTAACTCCTCCAAATGAGCAAACGCAGATTGAAATAGCTAAGTTACAGCAGGAGGCTCGTGCTAAAGAGGCTGAGTTTCAGGCTCGTGCTAAGGAGGCTGAGTTTCAGGCACGTGCTAAGGAGGCTGTCTCAGACTCGTATTCAGGAGGCACTGGCACAGGCTCAGGCACAAATTGAACTTGCTAGGATTCAGGCAGACCATGAGTATCGCATGAAACAAGGTGGAACTGGATCATCTAGCTCTGATGATTTTGATGTGGCTAAAAATGTTAAACTTGTCCCTCCTTTTAATGAATTTGATTTAACAAAGTATTTTCAGTTGTTTGAGAGGGTAGCTACAGGTTTTAATTGGTCTAAAAAGTATTGGCCAATACTCCTTCAGAGTGTTCTCACCGGTAAAGCTCAAGTAACTTATGCATCTTTGCCTCAGGATCAATCTGATAATTATGATGTAGTTAAGAGCTTGATTCTTAAGGCCTATAAGTGTAACTTGCAATACTTTGGTGATAGAAACTCTGTGTACAAACAGCTAGATAAGGAGTTTATTACAAGCTCACAGTAAAATAGTCTGCCCGTCATGGCTGCCTGCTATCAACTGATGCAATAACGCCTTCTTCCCAGGCTTCAGGTCCTGGGAAAGCGTGCTAAGTCAGCAAGTTTAGTGGGGGCATGTATGCATTGGGGGGGGGACATATATACATCAGGGGTAGACATATTGTGGAGGGGGTACACTACTCCCCCAGGTAGCTGAGATGGTGTCTCCTGACACCAGGAGTGAAATGGTGTTCGATTATAGTATTAAGGGAAGGGCGGGGAGGTTTGTACAAGGGATAAGGATGATACAGGGGCAGTAGGGGAGACATGGCCATGTTGAGGGGAGGGAATTAGAAGGATATATACATATAAGATATACAAGGATTAATAGGTACGAGTCCAGTAAGGGTCGAAGGTATACATAGACATAATGGGAATTACACAATAATAGTTTGATACATGATAAACAAGGAGTAGATATGAGAGTTCCATTGTTCTTCGTTCATTTTTTTTCTTTTGTATTTTCTGTAGGATACACTGTCACTCAGTAATGCATTAAAGAAATACCATCATTTTCAAGTAGGCAGAGTTCTGTTCACAGTTTGGTTAATTGTCAGATGGCATTGGTAGTCACTGAATGTGAGGGCACGAAGTACGGGGAGTTTCTACGTCGTGTGTAGGGCGTACTATGCCTGTAGCGACTCTGATTTCCTAGAGTCGACGTTCCATTTTTCTGACACAACAATGCACTGCACATAAGATGAGTAGAAAACCTATGAAAGCGATAACCACAGGGGTAAACACAACTGTTGGATAAACCCATGAACGGCTGAAGGCCAGAGAAAATTGATCCATAATGAAATCACTGTCATTGAGGAAGGTTAGCATGCGCAAGTTAGGGGAGGTGATGGTAATGTTGGCAGATGGTAGGGTTGAAGGTATGTCGATTGGTTTAAAGATGTCATAGGAGTGTTTATGGACAGCTTGGTGACAGCGAGTGGCGTAAGTGATGACGGACTCTGATTTGACAGTACAATAGTCAGGTGCTTTGTAGAGACCACTAGCGGGGACGGATCGAACTGAAGAACCAGAACACATGATTGTGACAGAGATGGGAACAGCAAAGAAGAAGTACTGGACATGGTTGAGGTGAGCATGGTGGACTGGGAGGTCAGGTGCTGGGACAAAAGAACAGGCCGAGTAGATGGAATGGTTGCGAACTAGAGCAGACTCACAGGGTGTAGCACTGCTAGGGAAGATAGCGAAAAGGTGGGCAGCACAGAGACGAGAGGTCGGAGTAAGGGAGGAACATTGCTGGAGGTCTGTGGAAGAAAGGAAGGCAACGGAAAGATGATCATGGGAGAGGAGGAAATATTCTGAAGGAACAGATACCTGTAACAAGGAGGTGTTGAGGCGGAAAGGGAAAGGAATGATGTGGAAAAGGTTAAAGGTTATGGCAGAACGGAGAGGAATATGGACGACGACGTATGTGGTGAGAAGAGTGGCTTCGAGAACAGGATAATAATATTCAAGGGAGGAGTAGGGGAGGACTGGGGAGAGACCGAAGGTGGAGTGAGCCCATTCCAGGACAGAACGGAGAGCTGAGACAGGTACTAAGTCGGCAGTGACACGTCCATTGATAGCATCGACCAGGATACGAACCAAGGTAGAGACTTGAGACAGGAGAGAGTCAACGGCCAGTTGGAGATTATCCATGTTGAGTTTGAGGAGGAAGAACTGAGAGATAACGTTGAGATCTGAAAGGTGACGTTGTAAGATATCGGTGAAATTGTTTAGAGTGGACGTGACTTCATTGAGTTGGGTCGTGAGCTTCTGTGAATCTGGTACTTATGTATTGCAATTGCCAGGAGAGTGGGAGGAAAAGGTTATAGAGATACTCATCCGGGTTGTGTGTCCCCATGAGGGCCGTGAGATGGGTCCTGATTCCGTGGAGCTGGTGCGCGTAGGCAGGTAGGGCAATGGCTACGTCGGCCAGGGGCGCAAGATCGTAGCGCAGGGAGACCTCGCCTCCTGAGCCGACCAAGGTCCCGGGACGTACTCCACCATCGTCCTGACCTGACCCAGACCCCAGGAGGGTCAGCACTGCCAGCAGGGAGATCGCTAACATCGTACCTAGAAAATCAGGGTAGAGTTAATGGGGGAGGTCGTGAAGAGGTTGAGGGCAGAGTGCAGTTTGGACCGATATTGATTGGTTGATGAATGAGCAGGTGGAGGTGGAGAGGAAGGAGACTGAGCGATAGGTGGAGACAAGGTAGACTGAGGGATGGGAGAAGGGGAAGAGGGGGCAAGAGGTTGTGTAAGTGACTCTTCCAAGACGAGGCCACGGGGTGCTCGCTTTAAGTCATCGACGTGGACCCATCTGGTGTCCTTAGTGGACAGGTCCTGGAGGTGAAATTTGTTGCCTTGTTGAGTGAGGACGCGGTGGGGCCCTGTAAATTTGTCATCCAACTTAGAGGAATGCGTATGGGAATGAGCAAAGACAAGATCGCCTACATTGATAGTGATAGGAGAGGCGGACTTATGTTGGCGCTGCAGCATGTCCTCCTGAGAGGAAGCCAAAGTGGATTGGACATACTGGTGGATTGTCTGGAAGTTGGCCAATTTTAGTTTAACATAATCATCCAGGTTGTAGATGGGTTCTGGCTTTGAGGATAAGAGAGAGTATGGGAGGTCCTTGTCAAAACCGAAGAGGACGAAGAAGGGAGATTCAGCAATGGATGTATTGATGGAGCTATTGATGGAGGATGCCACTTGGGGAATCCAGTCATCCCAGGACGAACTATGGGAGCCTAGATGTCTGAGGCACTCTAAGATTTTTCGGTTGTGGCGTTCTACAAGGCCATTGGAAGCCGGATGGTTAGGCACGACATTGCACTTACTGACATGAAAGCGGCGACAGATCTCATCTAGAAGGCTATTGTTGAACTCTGTACCGTTGTCAGTAAGAATGGTATGAGGGGTACTGAACGGGCAAATTATGTGATCTACAAAGGCACGTGCAACGCTCTTCGCGGTCTTGTCGGAGAGGGGTACGAGGACACAGTAGCGGGAGAAGTGGTCGACCACTACGAACAAGTACTCAGCGCCAGATTCTGTGAGAGGTAGTTTTAAGAGATCGATTGAGACAGTTTCCCATGGTCATGACGGGATTGGGTATTGTAAGAGAGGTGCTGGTAAGCCGGTTGATCCTTTGTGGCGGTGGCAGGAGAGGCAAGAGTCACAGTGGGCATTGATATCGCGGCGCATGGTTGGCCAATAGTATTTGAGATGTGCTTGGCGCAAGCATCGGTCTTTACCTGGATGGGAAGCTTGAGGAGTATCAGAGAAATTACCAATATGCCGGGAATCGAACCCGGGACTCTCAGGTGAGAGCCAGGCAGCATACCACTACACCACGACCAGGTAAAAGTTAATTCACGTTGTCACAATCTTGTAACCAATGTCCCTCCGCCCCCACTGTGGGCATGAAGAGGATGAGTTAACCCCCTGGCACTCGGGCAAGTAGATGCTTTTAATCTATCCCAAACACTTACGGCAAGTCAGAATGAAGAGAGAACCTGTATTTTTTACACAGGAAAAATCATCAGAGAAATTACCAATATGCCGGGAATCGAACCCGGGACTCTCAGGTGAGAGCCAGGCAGCATACCACTACACCACGACCAGGTAAAAGTTAACTCACGTTGTCACAATCTTGTAACCAACGTCCCTCCGCCCCCACTGTGGTATGCTGCCTGGCTCTCACCTGAGAGTCCCGGGTTCGATTCCCGGCATATTGGTAATTTCTCTGATGATTTTTCCTGTGTAAAAAATACAGGTTCTCTCTTCATTCTGACTTGCCGTAAGTGTTTGGGATAGATTAAAAGCATCTACTTGCCCGAGTGCCAGGGGGTTAACTCATCCTCTTCATGCCCACAGTGGGGGCGGAGGGACGTTGGTTACAAGATTGTGACAACGTGAGTTAACTCTTACCTGGTCGTGGTGTAGTGGTATGCTGCCTGGCTTACCTGAGAGTCCCGGGTTCGATTCCCGGCATATTGGTAATTTCTCTGATGATTTTTCCTGTGTAAAAAATACAGGTTCTCTCTTCCTTGAGGAGTTTTATGAACAATATGAAGAACCTTTGGTATCAGGGCAGTGGGGACAACAAGTTGGCGTACTTCACGATTGGGCATATCTTTGCCTGTTAGCAGTGTTTTCCTGTACAAGAGATCATCATCTAGCAAGAACTCATCTAGTGATACTGGCAGAGTAGGTATGGTCAAGGCATCGCCAGATTCTAGGAAATAAATGACTTTGGACCACATGGGGTCTTGGAGCTGAAAGTTTCGAACAACTTCTGACGTTAGTGTAGTGTTTACAGTTACTTCAGGCTGCAGTGATGTTATAGCTGCTGCTACGTGACGTGAGAGTGCGTCTGCGACTACATTCAACTTGCCTGGTACATATTGAAAAGTGGGATTGAAGTCCTGGATGATGACAGACCATCTAGCTAACCTACCTGTTAGGTTGCGATTCTTGAACAAATCACATAGTGGAAGGTGGTCTGTTTGGATATGCACTGGATAACCATAAACTATATCTCTGAAATGTTTCAAGGACCAGATTACCGCTGGCGCTTCAAGATCTGTGACACTGTAGTTACGTTCAGCGGTTGTAAGGGTGCGACTAGCATACGCTGTTACGCGCTTCCTTGATGCTTCATCGAGTTGCATCAAAACGGCACCAAGTCCAGTGCCTGAGGCGTCTGTGCAGAGAAGGAAGGGTGTGGTATAATCAGGGAACGCTAGAACAGGGGCATTTACAAGAGCTGTATTTAGCTTTTGGAAGGCCTGTGACTGGTCGTTAGTCCAAACAAAGGGCACATTCTGCTTGAGTAAGTGGGTCAGAGGAGCGGCGATCTTTGCATAATCCCGTACGAATCGACGATAATAGCCACTGAGGCCCAGGAAACTTCGTACAGCTTCGGTAGTGGTAGGTTCTGGGAAGTTAATAATCACCTTAGTTTTATCCTCATTAGTATGAATGCCTTGTGCATCTACGACATGGCCTAGGAATTTGATTTTCTTTCGCAGGAAGTTACATTTCCTGAGATTGATTTTCAGGCCTGCGAGCTGGAGGCGTTCAAAGACTTGCTGGAGTTTGGTAAAATGATCAGGGATGGATTTACTCACAACAATGATATCATCTAGGTAAGCAAAAAGAGAGTGTCCCATCATACCACTGAAAACTGAATGGATAAGTTACATGAACACGGAAGGAGCATTTCTCAGACCAAAAGGGAGTCTCTTAAACTGAAAATGTCCGGAAGGGGTGCTAAAGGCTGTAACTGGGCGAGAGGATTCTTCCATTTCGACCTGCCAGTACCCGCTGAGGAGGTCTAAAGATGAAAAGACTACGTTATTTTCACCAAGGGATTCTAGCAAATCAGTGAGGACAGGTAACGGGAAACGGTCTGGAACAGTGACAGAATTGACCTTACGATAGTCGACTACTGAACTAAAGTTGCCGTCCTTCTTTGGTACTAAGAAAAGTGGGCTATTCCATGGACTGACGGAGGGTTCAATAATGTCTTGGTCTAACATGTTCTGTACCATTTGATCTGTCTGCTTTCTCTGGCTGTGAGGAAATCGATACGCTGGTATGTAAATTGGCTGAATTCCTGGTAGTAGTTCAATCGTATGTTTGACAAGGTCTGTTCTACCCATCGGTTCACCGGGTAAAGCAACCACGTTTCTGTACGAGGTCAGAAGGTCGAGGAGTTGAGGCGTATTTTCTGGGAAATCTGTAAAAGTGAGATGTGAGAGCATATCGGGTGAATATGTCAGCGCAGATCCCGTAGAGTTAATAGTACATACACCGATTGGCATACTATCATCAGTCTGAATAGTAGGAATTGAGGAATCCTGGCACACCCTTACGGCCGCTGGGTCTACTAGGAAGTCTCCAATCTTTACACCACTTTTAAGTTTTAGTGGAGCATTTGTGACATTGAGCAAGTACAGGTAGCATAAACTGTCCTCTAAGACTGTACACCACGCTGACTTATAAGTCAAGCCATTCACACAACACGTCTCAGGTAGTGTTAGTACATCCACTCCTTTCGCACCGGCAACACAAACAGAGACTTTAGTGAACTCATCCGGTAACAAAATTGTGCACGTATTCGTTACTGCACGTTTCGTCTCTGCGTGTTGGAGATCATTCAGACTGTGTGAGGTAGGTAACTGAGACATGTCTGAGTCAGCGATAGTGTTGTCGGGAGAGGAGGTAAGAGCCATGTTCAAAAGCTGAGATGATGTATCAGGAGACATTGAGGAATTTATGTCCTTGCTCGCAGTCAGTAAAGGAATGATCTCTGTATTCTCAGATGATGATAGTGGTGGTTTGGGCTGGGGTGGACTTTTTGGTAGTGATAGGGACAGAGGTAATTGAAGGACTGATTTGATCGTAAGAACAGGACGGGGACATTCCATAGTGTAAACCGGGAATCCAGAAATGTCTATACTACCACAAGCAGGTAATAATGCAATGGAGTGTTGTGCCATGGTGGAGAAACCAATAAAGGCATCTGCGGGATACTGCAAGTCATTAGTGACATGAAATTCAATGGGGATAGGGGGCAAATCTCTGTGAAGTTTGACTTCAAGGGTGACTCTTCCCTTAACCTTAAACTCGGAGCCTTCGACACCACATAGGCGAATGTCTGGTGGTTCTAGGAAACTGACGTGGTTGTGATGTTGATGAATGATTTGTAAGGAATGGTTGGAGATGAGATTTACTATAGATCCTGTGTCCATGAAGAATGACGTTGGTATGTCATGACTGCATCTGAGAATGACTAAACCCGAGGATGTTATGGGACCTACATGGCGGATGGGGAGTTGGGTTTCTGGTTCTATGTGATATTGGTCCGATACGGGCGCGGCGCTTCCCCCGACTGTTGGCGGTTGAGGTAACGACATTCCTCAGTGGTGTGAGTCGTGCTTGATTTGTGGTATTTGCAGTGTGGACGACGTGAGCGGGAAGGCGTATGCTGTCTGGTTTGGGAGTGAGGACGTCCGTATGTACGGTCGCAACTGGATGCCCGATGTCCAGGATGACCATAGTGCCAGCAAAGAATCGAAGATTGTCTGTTCCGTTGGGCACTAGATTGATCACGACCTGCGGTAGGAGAATGATGTGTGGCAGGTCTGCCGCGTGTGGTGGGACGGGAGCGAGATTGGTCTGGGGTAGTGGAGGTGTGACAGACTGAGGAGGCCAAGGGTTGGGTGGTGCCCTGACGCGTGTAGTTCGAACCTGTTCTTTCATGAATGCCTTTAGTGACCTGAATAATTTTATCTCCTGGATTGAAACCGATTTCCAAGGCTAGCTCTCGCTGTTTAGGAGTAAGCCAGTGAAGGAATCTCAGGTAACCAATTAAGTCAGCAAAGTTGGTGAGTGAAAGCATTGGAACGCCATTCTTGTCTTCTAACCATTTCATGCCTACCAGTAATTGGAGCATCTCGCTACCAGTTGCTTTCATGGCGGCGGCAGCTTTGCAGAGCTTGGCATATTGCGCTGGGACGTGCAAGTCCTCATCTAGTTGGTTTAGGAGATTAATGAATCCCATGAGAGACGCAGTATTTGAATGCTGGCAACAAAGGCTGATGAGTTCTGTACGAAAATCAGCAAAGGTACGAATGCTATCGAAATGTCCTGCACGGATCGCAGATCCGATGTCCGATTTGCCGTGGTGCAAGTGACCCACGAGGTAGGCTACTTTGAGCGATTCATCGGTTATTTGTCTATTGTGGATTTCTGTTTCGACTTCTCTGAGGAAATCATAGACAGACCAAGTTGGGTCCTGGCCGGTAAATTTGGGACGATTGGCATCGTCGAGATAGATAGACTGTGGAGGGTTGGCCATGGCTGGAAGTGCAGAAGTGGCGGTAGGAGAGGTGTGGGAGAGAGAGAAGGTAGTGGCAGGTAAGGGCGAGCAAGACAGGGTATGAAGGAAGGCAGGAGAGGGAACGACAGGGGAAGGAGTAGAGGAAGAAGAAGGGAGTGTAGAGGCAGGAGTACAGGAGGAGGTATCTGGATTTACGAGTGTAGGATGGGTAGTAAGTGAGTCTGCGGGAAGTGAAACGGGAGTCTCAGGTACAGGGCGGTGGTACTCTTTGCCACTTCGTAAATGAGTGATTGTGTTAGAGTCGGCAGACGGGGTATGAGCAGGTGATGTTTCCGGGTCGAGAGGGCTGGTGTTAAGCGGTTGACGTGGAAAGTATGGCATTTAATGCGGCAATGGAAAATGAAAGGAAGAAGATGGATACGTAGGTGGAAATGTATAATATAATAATGAGAGAATGGAATACACGAGTAGGTGTGAAAATGAATGAAGGTGCGGGGATGGATGGTTTAAATAAAAGGCGAAGGATGAGATGGAGTATAAATAACGTAGGTGAAGATGAAAACGGGGTAATGGAAATGAGATGGAATATTTACAATATCCAGTCTGTAGAGAAAATCGAGGATATTCTCTATAGAAAGGTAAGGGATACTATATTTACACAGTAGAGACAGGAGTGTCGAGATGTATGACGTGCAGGGGTGGCTGGGCGTGGCTGGGCTGGGGCGGGGCGGGGCGGGGCGGGGCGGGGCGAGGCGGGGCGGCGGTGGAGAGACAGCTAGGCGGAGAGGAGAAGAGACGCTGCGATGAGTCACCGGCAGGGAGTGGCGGTCTTAGGAGGCTCCGTAATGCAGACCAGATGCGGGTGATGGCAGGGCGTGGCGGCGATGGGGCTGGTGGTGGGTTGTGAGGGCAGATGTTGGTTCAAGGCAGGTGTAGAGCTGTTGAGTTGCAAATGCAGAGAATGGTGGTGGGCAGGCAGTGGGCAGACAGTGATAAGTGGCACCGTGGGGGCAGGAGTTATGATGAGTCCGGAACAGGTGCTGGGAACAGGTGGAAGAGGTGCGTAGGTCGGCGACGGTGACACTTGCGGTCAGGAACAAGGCGTGTGGGTGGGGTTGTGTGAGAGGTGAGCACTGGTGAGAAAAATTGTACACTCGGAAAGCACAGCCAGGTATTACCTCACTAGAGACACTGAGGAGGGGCGAGGCTGGCAGATGCGAGACGTCGTGTATCTTGTGATGTCACTAAAAATCGGTGGAGGCGGTCAGAATCTGAAGGTTCGAAACACCGCTGCTACCAAATGTAACTTGCAATACTTTGGTGATAGAAACTCCGTGTACAAACAGCTAGATAAGGAGTTTATTACAAGCTCACAGTAAAATAGTCTGCCCGTCTTGGCTGCCTGCTATCAACTGATGCAATAACGCCTTCTTCCCAGGCTTCAGGTCCTGGGAAAGCGTGCTAAGTCAGCAAGCTTAGTGGGGGCATGTATGCATTGGGGGGGGGGACATATATATATATATACATCGGGGGTAGACATATTGTGGAGGGGGTACATGAGCTTGTTCCTGAAGCCTATAGAGTAAAATTTAGGACAACTTATAAGCAAGATAAGCAATCCCATGTTGAGTATGCAAAAATCAAAGAAGATCTGTTAGAGCAATGGTTAAATTCTAAGAATGTAAATTCTGATTTTGATAAATTTAAGCAGATGATTTTGCTGGAGGACTTCAAAAGGTGTATTAATAAAGATGTAAGCGTATATCTTGATGAGAAAGGAATAGATAATTTGTCTGATGCTGCAGTTTTAGCTGATGAATATGTTCTCACTCACAAGAGATATTCTAAAGAAAAAAGGAAAGCTGAGAGTAAGTACGTTGCCTCTACTCAGAGTACAGGTAACAGAAAAGAGAATAAGGATGATGTTTCTCAGGAAGTAAATACCAGCTCCACCTCTAGATCTCAGAAAAGTAAATGTACTTATTGTAGTAAGCTAGGTCATACTATGGAGAAATGTTTCAGGAGACAGCGTGATGTGAACAAAAAGGAGTCTTTAAATATTCAGTCAATTGGTCTAGTGTCCACCCTTGAGAGTTCCCAGAATTCTTTAACCGAGTTAACTGAACCTGCTTTGAGGGGTAAATTAAATTCTCATGATGAAGCTCCTCCTTTGAGCAGTAACGTGGGTGACACTCTCAAGAGTTCATGTGCTAATTTCCTGTCTGATGGTTTTGTCAGTCCTCTGGACAGTTATGACAGGAAATTAGTTAAAATATATCGTGATACAGGTGCTTGCCAATCCCTTATGCTGACCAGTGTTCTAGGCTCTAATGTTAATTCCTCTGATGAAACTGTAATCTTACAAAGTGTAGGGAATAATTACTTCTCTGTCCCTCTGTGCAGAGTGAATTTAGAGTCTGGTTTTGTTAATGGTTCCGTTATGGTTGAGTTGGTTGAGACACTCCCATTGTCAGGTGTAACTTTCTTACTTGGAAATGATATTGGTGGAAGTCAAGTGTGTCCAGCTCCTCAGTTGTCTAGTGAACCAGTGACTGCGACCCGGGATTGTGATGTCCCTGATGTGTTCTCTGCATGTGCTGTCACTAGGGCTAAGTCTAAAGTTACTGGTGACTTAGAGGATAATGATGATGATGATGTTATCCTAGCTGACACTTTTCTTGCTAATTTGGACCACTCACCAAATGAGGCAGTACCCCGTAGTGTTGATAATTTGTCTCGTCAAGAGTTGGTTGAGTTGCAGGTTGCTGACCCTGAGTTGAAAGGTCTAGCTAACTCTGCTTCCAGTGAGGAAGAGTCAGCTGGTGCTTCTACTTGTTATTATATAAAGTCAGGAGTACTTATGAGAAAGTGGAGACCCCCAACAGCATCAGCCGACTGTGAATGGGAGGTTGTACATCAAGTTGTCATCCCGCGTGTTTGTAGGCAGGATATCATTAGAGTGGCTCATGATTCCAGTTTGGCATGACACCTTGGAGTGAGGAAGACTGTGGCACGCATTTTGAAACACTTCTACTGGCCAGGTATCTTCAGAGATGTTTCCTGGTATTGTAAGTCTTGTCACACCTGTCAAGTTGTTGGGAAGTGTAATCAGACCGAAAAGGTTGCACCTCTAGTCCCCATTCCTCCTTTTGAGGCGCCATTCACCCGTGTGTTGGTGGATATTGTGGGCCCTCTTCCTAAGACTTCTTCAGGATTTTCTTATGTGTTGACCCTGATTGATATGGCTACTCGTTATCCTGAAGCCATTCCACTTAGAAATATCTCAGCAAAGAACGTGGTTAAGGAAATGCTAGGGTTCTTCACCAAGTTTGGTCTGCCCAAGAAGGTACAGTCAGACCGGGGAAGTAATTTCATGTCAAATGTTTTCAAGCAGTCTCTGAAAGAGTTGGGCATCACCCAGATCACGTCTTCAGTTTACCATCCCCAGACCCAAGAAGCGTTGGAGAGATATCATCAAACACTCAAATCGATGCTCAGGAAATACTGTTTGGAACATCAGAAAGACTGGGATAAAGGTCTTCCATTCGTTGTATTTGCCGCAAGAGAATCTCCAAATGAATCACTGGGCTTCTCACCCTTTGAACTACTGTTTGGCCATGAAGTAAGAGGACCCCTTAAGCTACTCAAGGAATGCTGGCTGTCGGAGGAAGATGAAATCAACCTGCTGGAGTATGTGATGAAGTTCAAAGAACAGCTGTCCACTGCTTTACAGCTGGCGAGAGAGAATTTAGGAGCTGCTCAGGAGAAGATGAAGACTTGGTATGATAAGAAGTCCAGGTTACGCCACTTTCAGCCAGGAGATCAGGTTTTGATTCTGCTACCGGTGCATGGGCAACCTCTTCAAGCCAAGTTTGGTGGTCCTTATTTCGTGGAGAAGAAACTCAGTGATGTCAACTATGTCATCGCCACACCAGATCGTAGAAAGAAAAAACAACTTTGTCAATCAACATGCTAAAGTTATATCACAGGCGGGGCGAAAATAACCCAGTTTGCACTGTAGCCGCTCCACCCGAGTCTGCAAGTGAAGGTCTCCCATGCAGTATGAGCCTGAGTGATAGTTTGGGGAAGAATCCTGATATCATGAATGATCTCCAGACTAAGCTTTCTCATCTAGTTCCCGAGGAAAGGCAGGAGTTTTCGGCATTACTGCAGGAGTACCCGCAAGTGTTCCGTGACACTCCAGGAAGAACCACTGTGTTGATGCATGATGTCGATGTTGGAGACACAAAGCCAATTAAACTGCCTCCTTACCGTGTGAACCCAGTGAAAGTTCCTCTCATCCAGAAGGAGCTTGGCTACCTGTTGGACCACAAGATGATTGAGCCCTGTCAGAGCGAGTGGAGTTCTCCTGTCACTCTAGTCCCTAAGCCAGGTGGGTCACAGCGGCTTTGCATCGACTACAGACGTGTTAATCAGATAACCAAAACAGACACTTACCCTCTCCCTCGCGTGGAAGATTGCATAGACAAGATCGGGAAGGCTAGGTACATAAGTAAGTTTGATTTGTTAAAGGGATACTGGCAAGTACCTATGACTGAACGTGCTAGGGAGATCTCATGTTTTGTAACACTAGGAAAGACTTTTGCATGTTCTGTAATGCCATATGGTATGAAGAATGCACCAGCCACTTTTCAGAAGTTCATGAATGTTGTAACAGAGGGTTTGGCAGGGTGTGTTGTTTATATTGATGATGTATTAATCTTCAGTGACAACTGGAAAGATCACCTATGCCATGTCAGTAAATTTCTTGAGTGTTTGGTTCAGGCTAATCTTGTAGCTAATTTATCAAAGTGTGAGTTTGGTCAAGCTAAAGTTCAGTACCTTGGGTACGTTATTGGTGATGGACACGTTGCACCACCAGGAGCTAAGGTTCAGGTTATAAGTGATCTTCCCAGACCTAAAAGTAGGAAAGAACTACAAAGATTTTTGGGAATGGTAGGTTATTAAAGGAGATTTGTTCTTAACTTTTCAATTCTTGTATCACCACTTACAGACCTACTGAAAAAGGGAATTAAATTTGTCTGGACTGATAACTGTGAATCCTCTTTCAGTAAACTTAAAGCTATCCTATTAAGTCAGCCAGTGCTCGCTACTCCAAATTTTGCTAAGCCTTTTAAGATGGCTGTTGATGCAAGTGATACAGGAGCTGGGGCTGTTTTGCTGCAAGAGGATGATCAGGGTATTGAACACCCTGTATCTTAATACAGTAAGAAGTTCACTCCACCTCAAAAGAACTACTCAACTATTGAGAAAGAGCTTTTGGCCTTGATTTTGGGTTTACGGCATTTTTCATTTTATTTGTGTTCTGGTTTTGACCCCATAGTCATTTATACCGATCATAACCCACTGAAATTCCTTAGTAAGTTAAAAGATAAAAATCAGAGATTGACAAGATGGAGTCTACTTCTTCAGGAGTATTCATTAGACATACAACATGTCAAGAGGAAAAAAAATGTTATTGCAGATTGCTTATCTAGACTTTAGACAGATTGTTTTAGAGTAATAAGAAATTTCCTTTGTAAATTTCTTTTTTTTTGTGGGGAGATGTTACATAGCCTATGATTTCATCATCTTTTGTATAATTCTAATGTACAGTATGCTGCATGTTTGATCACGATTCGCCACGTGGCTTCCATAGTGACCAGGCTTGCGTGTTCTACCTCACTCCCCCCTTCTCCCCCTTATAGTAGAGTAAGTCGTTCTCTGTTGTTCAGGGCAGGATTGTCAACTCTTTGTCCCCTATGGCTTCATTTGCACGTCCTTCTTACAAGTTGAATCAAGCTCTGCCGGCCCCTATATAATGAGCTCAGTCTCTGCATTACTTGCCACTTAGATCTACTCCTCATTTTGTTCACATCTCTGTCCTCCCCTGTATAGTGTATTATTATTTTTGTGAGTGCTCAGGAAGTCTCCAGCCATCTAGCTGCTGTATAATTTGAGTATAAGTGTTGTTACCATTTTTCATGTACTGTATGGCCTAGGGCGTTGATTTATGGGCCTGCTAAGGTTTTTGTGATTCATGTAAAGTTTTTAATGTCAGCCAGTATTAGTAATATTTTGTATCTGTAATAATATTATATCTTACTTTAACTGAGCATTATTCGGTTTTCTCATTTTATCAGGGCTGACTTAGATAAATTTGTTCTTGCTAAATTCGTGTTAATAGAGGCTATTGCAGTTAACGATATATTTAACCTGTTTTTTGCCATTACATTATCCTTATGAGTCCTGAATGTTTAGTTGTTAGTTTGAGCATTAAACTTTAACTTGTAATTTTACCTAACTCTTTTGTTTTGAACCTGGAACTTTGCGGGACAGTAATGATTTTAGTATTCTCACTTGAAGTGTTCATTATCTCTCTCTGTTCCGTAACAATATATATATATATATATATATATATATATATATATATATATATATATATCCAGCCATCATCCAATCCCACATTGTCCCATGAGGAGCGTAAGAGCCTGGGGCTCAGCAGTTGGTCCTGATATTTAAAATAAGAATATATATATATATATATATATATATATATATATATATATATATGTATATATCCATCCATCCATCCATCATGCAATCCTACATTGTTCCATGAGGAGCGTAAGAGCCTGGGGCTAAGCAGTTGGTCCTGATATTTAAGATGAGTGTGAATATATATATATATATATATATATACTGTATATATATATATATATATATATATAAGTAATCCCTGTACTATCCAGACGCCTACTTTCCGGACTCCCCACTTACCGGACATTGTGGGCCTGGACCTTCGGAATCCAAACATGGCCAAAAAAAGAAAAAAAAAAAATCCGAATTTTTTTCCCACACATAATTTGAAATTCCATCTGCTCACTTTTTCTCCCTTGTCCACTAGTAATCTACGATTTTTATCTTTCACTCCCCTACTAACTTCACTGCCACCCTGTCTTACTCTCTTCACCTCTTTCCAGAACATTTTCTTACAGTCCCTCCACTTGACACTCAAATTCCTTCCAAATTCTTCATCAACTATCTTCTTACTCTCTCTTGCTAATCTATTAACCTCTATCTTCCTTTCTACATATAACTCTCTTCCGCCTCTCAACTTCTTCCACGCCCCTATTTCTCTTCCATTCATTGTATGCTTTCTTCTTTTATGCCACGGCCTGTCTCACCTCTTCATTCCACCATGCTGTTCCTTGCACCCCCTTCCATCTTCTCTTCACTTCATACACCACATCACATGCTGCACATATTTCTTCTGTGAATATTTTGCACACACCTTCCATGTCCCCCATCTGCTCCAATTCATATTTACCCAATCGTTCATCCACTTCTCTCTTATACAGTAATCCTCATACTATCCGGATGCCCACTTTCCGGACATCCCACTTACCGGACATTCGGAGCCAAAAATGACAAAAAAAAAAAAAATCCCCCAATAATCCGAATTTTTTTCCCACCCGTAATTTGAAATTGCCGCACGATGCCGAACAGCTGTTTACACCACGGCCCCCTCACCCCTTCTTTCCTCCCCCCTCCCCCCTTCCCTGTCAGGGTTGCAATTTGGTATTTTTCTTTACCAAATGTGGGCCAATTTGGTAATGAAAAATTCATTAGGTAATGAATCAGAATAATGCATTACCAAACGGATTTTTCACATGTATGAGGATACACAGGATGGAGATGGTGGATTGTTTGCTCTCTCTGATTAATCGGCTAGCCTACATAGCATGAAAATAATCAACATGCCATTAACCTCTAGGCACCAGGCTTCGGTAGACCTATGCACGTCCCAGAACTGGGTTATTTTTAAGATAATCGATTTTCCTCCCCAAATTTTTCTTCATTACAAATCAATAACAAATGACAAAAAACACATAAAAGACATATACCTACTCTCTGGTGGCAATTTGGAGGTGATGGTGTGGTGTGAGGGTGCAGGTGTGTGGCAGCTGGGCCGAGCGTGTTCAGGGTCGCGGTGGTGTGATGGCTGTGGTAGGTGGAGGGAGGAGGGAGGATATCTCGTGCCAGAATAAGTGTTTAGTGTGTCTTTGTTTCTCTCACTAATTCACAGTGCCGTATGAACACAATATTACAACAATCTATCTATCTATCTATAGCCCGACGCCCCAATCCCGCAAAGGGTGGCCGCAGACAAAACGCCTCCAAGTCACTCTGTCACCCACCATTTGACTCCCCTCCCCCCAACTCACCCCCCCCTCCCTCATATACCTCTCAACTCCATCCCTCCACCTCATCCTCGGTCTACCCCTCCCTCTCCCTCCCTCCACCTCACCTACATACACCCTCTTAGTCAGTCTTTCATTCTCCATTCTCTCCACATGTCCAAACCACCTCAGTGTATTTCTCCTAATCTTTTCAACCACATCCACATCTACCCCACAACGTTCCTTCACTTCCTCATTCGTCAACCTGTCCCTCCACGTCACTCCACATGCTCCTCTCAAGTAACTCATTTCCATTGCTCTCACTCTTGACTTGTTCCCCTCTTGCAAGGTCCACGCCTCGCTTCCATACGTCAGGGTAGGGATCACAATATCATCATGCAGTGACTTCTTAACTTCCATACTCACCTCCCTATTTCTCATCACTGCTTTCAGTGTACCAACAACCTTTCTTCCCTGCTGTACCCTTTCACGTACTTCATCCCCCAAAGTTCCATCCTTACTCATCACACTACCCAAGTACTTGAATGCACTCACATTCTCCATATCCTCACCATCCAACCTCACTGCACACTCTGTGACTTCATTCCTCTCAAACACCATAACTTTACTTTTGTTTACATTAACTTTCAGCT
This sequence comes from Coenobita brevimanus, assembly GCF_032717465.1. NCBI lineage: Eukaryota > Metazoa > Arthropoda > Malacostraca > Decapoda > Coenobitidae > Coenobita > Coenobita brevimanus. Next base: position 40,828,122 of record NC_136959.1, on the reverse strand, counting down.
TCCTCCTCCTACACACTGTCCCAAATTCATTCACCAAACCTTGCAACTCCCATTCATCTTCACTCAACAATACTGTATCATCAGCAAACAGCAACACCGGAAGCTTCCAAATCTCACCCTCATTCATTAGGGCCACCCCCACATCCACTGCCCTACCTTGCACCTCCTGTACAACCCCATCCATATATATATTAAACAGCCATGGAGACATTACACACCCCTGTTTCAGTCCCACATTGAGATCAAAGAACTCACTCAGCTCACCATCCACTCGCACCGTAACCCTAGCTCCCTCCTACATACTCTTCACAGCACTCAACAATTTCCCCTCCACTCCATATATTCTTAATACCTTCCACATACCTTGCCTATCTATTCTGTCATAAGCTTTCTCCAAGTCCATGAAGGCAGCATACACACTAAAATAGCAAAAAAACACAAGAAAGTAACAAATAAAGATCGACTTATTTTATGTTTTCCATGATATTTATTTCCTAACAAACTTATGTCTATTTAGGTATTCACAGTTATTTACACACTACAGTATTTACACATTATTTCACTCCCTTTGATGTGGAGGGACAGGTTGACGAATGAAGAAGTGAAGGAACGTTGTGGGGTGGATATGGATGTGGTTGAGAAGATTAGGAGAAATACACTGAGGTGGTTTGGGCATGTGAAGAGAATGAAGAATGAAAGACTGACTAAGAGGGTGTATGTAGGTGAGGTGGAGGAAGGAAGAGGGAGAGGTAGACCGAGGATGAGGTGGAGGGATGGAGTAGAGAGGTATATGTGGGAGGGGGGGGTGAGTTGGGGGGAGGGTAGTCAAATGGTGGGTGACAGAGCAACTTGGAGGTGTTTTGTCTGCGGCCACCCTTTGCGGGATTAGGGCGTTGGGCTATAGATAGATAGATAGATAGATAGTACTTCTTGATAAAGTGATACTCCCTAAAGGTTGGCTATGGTCAGTACAAGTGTTTTCAAGCACCCATACACTCTCCCCCACACCCCTCATGGCCCCCTAGTAGCCCTCCCCACTACCCCACTCCACCCTACCCCTCCCGACCCCTACCCCATTCAAGTATCAGCTGATTCCAAGGCCACACTTTCCCTACCCTGGCCTCCCACCACCCTCCACTACAGCCCTCCTCCCTGCTGGGCTGCATTCCCACCCCCCCACCCACACCCCTGTCCCCTCCCCCAGCCAGCCAGCATGACCCCGTGCACCAGCCATGCCAGGACAATATTCTGAGTCCATATTTTTTATTTATTTATTAATTTTTAATGTGCTTGACTCTGGGCATAGGCTTCACAGCCTGCCCCCAAGGCCCAGTAGTCCTCCTACATATCATACACCTCTACATGTCACCACTTCGGTACTAACACCCACTGTCCATATTGAATACATGTTAGGGCTGTCTCATACAGGACTGTGTTGGTATTAGCAGGGGTATTTGTTCGTCGGCAGGTCTTCTGGTAGATCAGTAAAGTCTGCTTTACATGAAATTCAAATCCTTAAACTGTTCCCTGCCCTAGCGAGGATTTGAACCTGGGTCTGGTAGGAACGCAAGTCACCTCTCTACCTACTGAGCCCTGTGAAAAATTAAAACGTCATATGACGTGGACCGTAGGCGTCTACCAACACGTCATATGATGTGGACCGGCGCCTAGGGGTTAATTATAAGGAGAGTGATTACATGTATTTCCTCTTGTATATATAATTAGCAAAGAATAAATTCTAGCCTTATGAATTTGCTAATGAAAAGTTAAATTTGGTTATGAAAATTGAGTATTTTGGTAATGTGGACCAGTTGTGATCAGGCAACTCTGTTTCCCCCTCACAAACAGTTACTGCCTAACTTCGATCGCGAGTAGATGCTTATCGCAATGAACGCCAGTTGCTCGTTTTTGTGAACAGTGAATACACTGCAATACCTTACCACTAGACCACACGGGAATTTGCGATGTTGTGCAGTATTAAGAAATTAGAATTTAGAGTGCAAAGGATTAACTGTGGAGTGCAAACTGGCGGTTGAAACTGGCGTGGTGCAATTAACAGAATATGCAGTGTTAAACAATTATAACTCAGTGCAAACAATAATTGTAAGTGCAGCACAACACTGGATTACTGTACGTACTTCAAGAGCATTTTCACCACTGCCAAAGCCTTGGAGAAGGCAGCCATAGACATGCTGTACGTACCCTGGCTGAGGTACAGTCACTTCTAATTCCTCATTCTTTGGTTCCTTTTCATTTATTTCATGCTTTATGTCCATTATTGGTGCAAATAGGTTTAAATAGGTGCAATGCACATCTGGTAGGGAGTTATTTAGGTGGCTTTGAAACGTAGGCTGGGTTAGGATCCATAAGTACCAGTCCAGCAGGCAGGGGCCCACTTTCCAGATGGGACCACTTTCCAGATATGACTTTGGCTCTATTACATCAGATAGTGGAGGGATTACTGTATTCTGCCTTTTTCTTATCCTCTTCTCACTTTTCCACTCTCCTTGCAACTACTCCTTCCTCCCGTCCTTCCCTTCTTCTATTTCTTCATTTTACTAGGATCTTGATTCTGGCCACCACCAAGTAGTGGTCAGAAGGTCCACTCTCCCAACCTCTATAAGCTCTTGCATCCAGTACACATCTTCGCATCATTTCATCCACCCACACATAATCAATCATTGCCTTCCTTTCATTCAGTTCATCATCCACCCTTCTCATCACTCGCCATATATACATGTGGATCATTTTGTGCCTGAAGAGGGTATTGGCTATCACCAACCCCCTCCCGGCACAAATGTCCACTAACGCACTGCCATTCTCATTTATCTCAGCAGGCACACCCCACTCGCCAACTTCCATCCACCTTCACATTCCCTACTTTAAAATTCATATCACCAATCAAAAACACCCTCTCATTCCTTCCAAACTTTTCCATGCACACTTCCACATCTGTCCAGAACTCTTCTCTCACTCTGCTTGCACGATCTTGCATTGACGCATACATGCACACAATCACCCACATTTGTATTTCAACTTTCAATCTTACCGACACAATCCTTGAGCCAACTGACCCATACTCTCTTATATTCTTCTTCCATCTTTTACTCACAGTAATACACACTCCTTCTTTTGCCCTCTCATTCTCACCTACTCCTGCACATATACCCCATTCATACTCCCATTCCCTCACACTCTCTCCTCTCCATTTAGTTTCAGTTACTCCATATATATATCCACTTTTGCACCCTCGAGCACCTGGACAATCTCTCTCTCTTTCACCTCATCATTCACACCCTTTACATTCCACATAGCGATCTGTACCATGTTTTTTGTCCTGTCCTTGGTCGTCATCTTATGATCAGTCCTTGTCCGAGGCTTCTTGTTCATCTTTTTAGTTAGCTGTTTTCCGGGAAGGGGCACTAATCCTCTGCCAACCCTTTTAGTTGCCTCATACGACAAGCAGGAGAGAACATTTTAAGGAAGGTTGAACATAGAGAATGGAAGTAATGCAAGTATAAGTGGCTGGGGAATGGCTGGGAGAAGGAAGGAGGTGAGAAGACAGGAAGAAATCAGTAGGATAGAAGTTGTGGAAGCAATGAAGAAAGTTAAATTGGGGAAAGCCCCAGGAATTGATGGAGTGTGTGGTGAAATGCTGACCCATGGGGGAGAGAGAGAAGTAGAATGGATGTGGAAGATGTCCAGATTGGCCTTGGAGGAAGGTAGAGTCCCGGAGGATTGGAAGTCAGGTATAATTATTCCCTTGTACAAAGAAAAAGGGGAAAAAGAAGTGTGTGGTAATCATAGGGGCATTTGTCTTCTAAGTGTAATAGGAAAAGTGTATGATAGGATACTTATTAACAGAGTTAGGGAAATAACAAAGGAATTAGTTGGAGAAGAACAGGGAGGTTTTAGGAAGGGAAGAGGTTGTGCAGATCAGATATTCATTCTTAGATCTTTAGTGGAAAAGTTTCTAGAGAAGGAAAAGAAGTTGTATGTGGCCTTCATGGATCTGGAGAAAGCATATGACAGGGTGGATAAACAAGGATTGCAGAAAGTATAAAGAATATATGGAGTAGATGAGAAGTTGTTGAATGCTGTGAAGAGTATGTATGATGATGCTAAGGCTGCAGTGTGTGTGGATGGTGAACTGAGTGAATTTTTCTCTTTGAAGGTTGAGTTGAAACAGGGATGTGTCATGTCTCCATGGCTGTTCAATCCGTACAAGGATGGGGTAATAAAAGAGATACATGGTACTGAGTGATTTTTTCTCTTTGAAGGTTGGGTTGAAACAGGGATGTGTCATGTCTCCATGGTTGTTCAATCTGTACATGGATGGGGTAATAAAACAGATACATGGTAGGGCAGTGGATGTTGGAGTGGTCCTAGTGAGAGAGGGTAGTGTTTGGAAACTCCCTGTACTGTTGTTTGCAGATGATACTGTGTTGTTAAGTGAAGATGAAGGGAAGCTGCATGGCTTGATGGATGAGTTTGGGAGAGTGCGTAAGAAAAGGAATCTAAAGGTGAATGTAGGGAAGAGTAAAGTGATGGTCTTTGAGAGGGGTGAAGTCAGTGAATGTACAGTAAGGTGGGATGGTGAGGAAATGGAAAATGTAAGTACGTTTAGGTACTTGGGAAGTGTGATGAGTAAGGATGGAAGTTTGGAGGGTGAAGTGCTTGAAAGGGTACAGCAGGGAAGAAAGGTTGCTGGTTCCTTGAAAGCAGTGATAAGAAACAAGGAAGTGAGCATGGAAGTGAAAAAGTTACTCCGTGACAGTATTGTGATACTAACTCTAACGTATGGAAGTGAAGCTTGAACGTTGTTGGAAGGACACAAGTCAAGAGTGAGAGCAGTGGAAATGAGTTATTTAAGAGGAGCCTATGGAGTCACATGGAGAGACAGACTGACAAATGAGCATATAAAGGAGCATTGTGGTGTGGATATGGATGTGATAGGAAGCGTTAGGGAGAAACACACGAAGGTGGTTTGGCCGTGTGGAGAGGATGGAGGGTGAGAGACTGACGAGGAGAGTGTATGTGAGTGGAGGGGGGGAGAGGGAGAGGGAGGCTGAGGGTGAGATGGAAGGATGGAGTAGAGAGGTATATGAGCGAAGGGGGTGTGAGCTGGGAGCAGGGCAGTGAAATGGCAGGGGACAGGGCGATTTGTTTGTGGCCACCCCGTGCAGGATTGAGGCGTCTGGCAATAGATAGATAGATATTATTTGAAATTGGCACGCAGCACTGCACAGCGCTGAACAGTTGTTGTTTTATGCACAGCCCCTTCATCCCTTCCTTCCTCCCGCCTCCCCTGTCAGGGTTGCCATTTGGTATTTTCATTACCAAATGTGAGCCAATTTGGTACGGAAAAGTTCGTTAGCTAGTGAATCAGCATGATTCATTACTAAACAGATTTTTCACATGCATGAAGATATAGAGAATGGAGACAGTGAACTGTCTGCTTTCTTTGATTAATCTGCTGGCATACATAGCGCAAAAATAAACATGCTGTTGATTATAAGGAGAGTGATTATCTCCATTTGTACATATTAGTGAGGAATAAATGCTTCCTTTAAGAATTTGGTAATGAAAAGTTAAATTTTGTAATGAAAATTTAGGAGTTTGGTAATGTGGCCGAGCTCAGATCTGGTAACCCTGTCCCCAGTTACCGCCTAACCATGGTCAACGGTAGATGTTCGTCGCAATGGATGCTGCACGTGCTCGTTTTTGTGAATAAACAGTGAATAAACTGCAACACCTCACCACTAGACCACATGAGAATTTATAGTGCTGTGCAGTGTTAAGAAATTAGAAATTAGAGTGCAAAGGATTACTGTGGAGTGCAAAGTGGCAGTTGAAACTGGCGTGGCACAATTAAGAACAGAATGTGCAGTGTTAAACAGGTATAACTCACAGTGCAACAAATTAAGTAGCACAACACTGGATTACTGTATGTGCTTCAAGAGCATTTTCACCACTACCAAAGCCTTAGAGGAGGCGGCCACAGACGTGCTGTAAGTACCCTGTACACTGATAAGTATTTTCCATACTCACTTCTAATTCCTCATTCTCTGGTTACTTTTCATTTATTTCATGCTTTATGTCCATTATTGGTGTGAATAAGGTCTTAAATAGGTTTAAATAGGTGCTATGCATGTAAGGTAGGGAGTTATTTAGGTGGCTTTCAAAGTTAGGCTTTGAAGTACCAGTCCAGGAAGCACGGGCCCACTTTCTGGACGGGACCACCCTCCAGACATGCCTTTGGCTCTATTACATCGGATAGTGGAGGGATTATCTGTATATATATATATATATATATATATATATATATATATATATATATCCATCCATCCATCATCCAATCCTACATTGCCCCATGAGGAATGTAGGAGCCCTGTACTAGGCAAGTTGGTCCTGACATTTAACCCCTAAAGTACTAGGCTAGACAAATGACGTTTTTTCACAATTTCTTAAATGGACGAGAAACATTGATCGTGAAACTTCCACAAAAAACTGGCAGCAGCTTGCTCCACCCTGGCGGTGATGTAGATGGCTTCTGACCAATTAGATCTAAGTGTTGGACATGCAGGAGGGAGGATCCAGTCCTGTACCCAGGTGGTAGGGGATGTACCCCCCACCTCCCTCTCGCCGCATCCCTCTACCCCACTACATTGTTACCACCTTACCTCCCTCCATTCTTACCATCACCACCCCTTCCACACCCTCCTCATGCATCCTCCACCCCTCTGATATGAATCCCCCTCCCATCCCTCCCCCATCAATCATCTGGGGGAAGGGTATTTCCCCCCTACCCTCCCTCCACATCCCTGTACTCCACTGGGGCCCTTCCTTTGTGTCTTGTGATGGTCTCCTCCCATCCCTCCATCCCCGTACACCCCCTCCTGGCCTTACCACTCCCATCCCCTAGCAAGGAGAATCTCCCCCCCCCCCCGGCCTCGAATATTTTGCATAATTTTTACGCTTTGTGGAGCATGTTTTGAATCATTACCTGTACTTTATTTGAGTCTTTGCATACAGATACACACACCACAATTACTTTATGTTTTAATTGTTTGTTTTTTTGGGGGGTGGGGAAAAATCAGTCACCTGCTATAATTGTGTACCTGTCAATGATTATAGCGAGTTTTCTTCATTCTTATGTAATTCTTTGTTCATTTTATATGTCTGAACTTATGGTAACATTCCTTATCACTTGTTTATAGTTTCAGTTCTACCTGCGAGAAAAGTTAGTAAAAATAATTTAGGCTATTTTGCTGTTACAAATGATGATAATTACAGTATTTATATTTGAACCTTTTTTTCAGCTATAAATATTTACCTGTTCTTATTCGAAACTCGCTCGAAAAAGAAATTTTATTTTCCCGATCTAGATTTGACAGCTCAGAGGGGAGGGGAGGGGAGGGGGAAGGGGAATGGGGGAAGGGGAGGGGAGGTTAGGTGAGGGGAGGGGAGAGTGGGGGAGGAGAGGGGAGGGAAGCGAAGGAGAGGGAGGGGATGGGTGGTACGGGGAAGGGAAAGGAGGGAAGGGTAATTTTTACTATTTATCATATTTTGGGGGGGATTTGTGACCATTTTAATTTTTCTAAGCACTTTACAATGGTTTATATAATCTATACACACTGAAAAATGCTGATTTTGGTGATTTTTGTACATATTTTTGGGATGAACACGGTTACGAACAGCAGATTTTCTTTCTCACCCAGGCCGCGACAGGTAACTATTATCAACTTTGACTTGCCATAGCTTGGTAACTATTGGGTCCAGGAGAGTGGAGTTTGCATTTTCAGGTGTGTAAATTCAAACTCTATAAATCAGACATACAACTTTTAACCATTGAGAAAGTCGAATAATAGGCCTGTTTTTGCGTCCTGGCTGGAGAATTGCGTAACAGAGGCGTTAAGATGAGAGTGACTAGCCTCACTCATCCCTGAGTGGCATTGCGTGAGCAATAACCCCAACCATCCCTTGGATATACACTATATACCATATACACACATATATACACACACACACACACACACATATATATATATATATATATATATATATATATATATATATATATGGAGCCTCTGTGGTACAGTGGTAAAGTGTGCGTTTTCGTATGTAAAGTGTGCGTTTTCGTACACTGAAGAACGAGGGTTCACGCCCCGCCAGGGTAATAAACTTTGGGAGCGTTCTTCCTGTGGTTGAACAAGTGTCGCACACTATAAAGTATGCTTGCACCCAGTTGGCTTGTGCGGGCCGATTACACTTGGTTCACAGACTACACACACATCCAAAGCCACTCCAACACTACAATTACACTTACAAGCACTTCACACTCTACATACAGTCTCTACCAGACAGCCTAAGCCACTTGGTAGAGATACATTGGCTGTATCATCCCCACTTTGGTCGGGATAGGCTGGTCCTGCAGTGGACACTCAAACGGCTAATGAGATGAGATGTATATATATATATATATATATATATATATATATATATATATATATATATATTCTCACTTGGTAGAGAGGTGGCCTGCAGTCTTACTGGACCCAGGTTCAAATCCCCACTGGGGCAGGGAACAGTTTAAGGATTTGAATTTCATTAAATCAGGCTTTACTAATCTACCAGAAGATCCGCTGACATGTCGTAAAAATACCCCCGCTAATACCAATACACCAGTCCTGTATGAGACAGCCCTAGCATGTATTCAATATGGACGGTGGGTGTTAGTGCCGAAGAGGGGACATGTAGAGGTGTATGGCATGTAGGAGGACTACTGGACCTTGAGAGCAGGCTGTGAAGCCTATGCCCAGAGTCGGACACATAATATATATATATATATATATATATATATATATATATATATATATATATATATACAGGGTGTTCATTAAATATGTAGCAAAAATCAAGGGGTGTATTCCGGAGACGCTACTGAATGCAAATTACTAAATGGGCATATTGCGAAATCTCACTGGTTTGGGAGTTACAGCACTTCACAGATCTGTTATGGATGTGTTGGAGTCGGGGGACTGTAAATGAGATGTCCATCATTTACAGTGAGATTTATTAACAGTACAGTAAAACATGCTTTACAGCAAATGTTCACAACTCAAGACTCCTTGCCCAATGCATGCTGAAGTCCGTCGCAAAAGTGACTGTAGCACACCTTCCAAAGCCCCGGGATTGTTGCTGATACGTGCCTTACTGTCCTACGCATGACACCATAATTCCTCAGGGTTTCGAACCTCTGTGGCACACTTCGGTTTTAAGGTGTCTCCACAAGTGCTCTATTCCATTATGCTAGAATAACAAGGGATTACCTAAATGCAGTGTTTCCTGGACAATGGATCGGGCGAGGTGGTCCAGTGCCATGGCCACCTTGGTCACCTGACATCAACTCCCTTGACTTCTACCTATAGGGGCACATTAAAAGCGAGATGTATGCTACAGAGGTTCCAAACCGTGAGGAATTGTGGCATTGTGTGCAGGACAGTATGGCATGTATCAGTAACAGTCCCGGGGCTTTAGAACATGTGCTACAGCCCCTTCTGCAATGGGCTGCAGGATGCATTGAGCAAGGTGGCCAGAGTTGTGAACATTTGTTGTAAATGTGAATGACACACCAGTGTTTAGCATATTGTATAATATTGTTAACCCTCTTGTGCACCATAAGTTTTCAATAAGTTTTGGTTCCACACACACAACGAACTCTTCACTCAGGCTGGCTCCGCTCGCGTGGCAAGGAAAAAAATTCTATGGCCCAATTTACCCTCGGAAAATGCTTCTATTGTTATAAATCACTTCCCATCATCTTCATTTATGTTTATACTATCAGATAAGAAAAAATATACATAAAACATGAATAAATATACAGAAATGAGGCCTGAATAAATCTTATTTTGGTGAAAACTAGCATCTCATAACTTCCCAACATCACCGTGAAAAATTTTTCCTGTGACCCACAGTTGCAAAGGACATGTCAATATGCAGAATTTCATGAACTTTCATATGAGAAAGTTTCAAGTTGATACGTCCAAGCGTTTTTGAGTAAATTGAACAAAAATACGAAAATCGCCTAAAAACGTCTAATTTGTTTATTATTTCGTATGTTATTAGTGACACTGTAAAAAACATATAAGTAATTTCTACCCAGTTTTGTAGCCCAAAGTTTAAGGAAGCCCATGATATAATTCACATTTTTATAACCCTTATTGTTATTGAGAAAATTAATGTTGAAAAGTTACGATGGGTTGCACACAGTGACAGCACCTACGCTTCGGCCCGTAGGCTATGTTCGTCTTTCATAACTTTACCCCAATTATTTGCACACATAAGTTACTTTGTTTTACAAAAGTATGCATAACAAATCATCAGCTTCATCAAGCTTTCTTCAGATTTTTTATGCGACCTATACTTTATGAGTATGAGAGAATAGCAATGAAGTGCACCACATTCTCCCTATGAGATATATATAGTAAACACACATTTTATACCTTACACTACAATAGTATAAAACTAGACAATTAAGCTGCTTACTCACATCCTCTAGCAGTGTTGTTGTGTTTCTTGAGTTGCAGAGAGGAGGACAGGTACGATCACAGCCTGTGTGTGTGTGTGTGTGAGAGAGAGAGAGAGTATTTGTGATGTGTGTGCTGGGGCACACTCAGGAATTTTCTAAGGGGGGGGCCCGTAGTGAGGTGAGGTCAGGTAATCCGATAATTACTGGGAGGCCATATGCAGGTTTCGAGTCAGAGAGCTGCTGGCTCATGTGTTACTCTTTGTTTGTACTTGCCAATTTTTCACGTTTTGCTGTTATCGAAACATATATCTATAAATTTTTAAAGGACCCAAAGAGCTAAGGGAGGGGCCAGGCCCCCCCCCCCCGGGTGCACCCCTGTGTAATTCACCGGGTCACCGGGTCGGTCAGGATCACATGATGGTCGTGATGGTCAGCTTTTTACCCTCCCGGAAGGGAGCTGAGAGCTCATATAGTCCGATGTAAGGGCAAGGTTGTGACTTTCACACACGCACACACCCGTCCCTTTGCTCAAGGGGGACAGTAACCTCCCACTTCGTCAGTAAAACTTTTCGCAACCTGAGCGAGGTGCGAACTCCCGTCTACCAGATGGCAAGCGAGAGCGTTACCACTGCACCAGCAAGGGTGTGTGTGTGTGTGTGTGTGTGTGTGTGTGTTCTCACCTAATTGTTCTTACCTAATTGTATCTTTACAGGAATGAGTCAAGCTCGTATTGTCCCGTGTCTTAGACCATATTTATCGTACATATCCTTAAATTTGTGAATTGTTTTGGCACACACTATTTCATTCGGTAGTGCATTCCATTGATCAATTGCTCTGTTTGGGAAACTGAATTTCCTTACGTCTTTATCACCTCTCTTCTTATGCAGTTTTTTGCAGTGTCCTCTTGCTGATGCTTCTCCATATGTTAAGTAATCATTTATGTCTATTTTCTCCTTTCCTGATATGCACTTATATAGCATTATCATGTCACCTCTTTTCCTTCTCTCCTGTAGTGTTGGTAGATTCAGTTTATTTAGTCTTTCTTCATAGCTTAGGTCCCTTAAGCTTGGTATCCATCTTGTAGCGGCCCTTTGAACTTTTTCAATCTTGTCTATATGCTTTTTGAGATGAGGACTCCAGACTACTGATGCATATTCCAGGGTTGGTCTAATGAATGATGTTATTATCCTTTTTAGCATGTCTTCATTTATGTATGTGAATGCTATTCTCATATTTGCAAGCAGTGTATACATGTTCCGTACCTTCTCGCTGATGTGGTCAGCCGGAGATAGTCTGTTATTGATAATCACACCTAAGTCTTTCTCTCTTTCTGATGTGTATAGGGTTTTATTTCCTAATTTATAATCCCAATCAGGTCTTTTTTCACTTTTACCAAACTTGATTACATGACACTTGTCCACATTGAATTCCATTTGCCATGTACTACTCCATTCATGAAGTTTATTTAATTCTTCTTGTAGCTCCCTACAAGAGTCTGTGCTAGTAATTCTCCTTTGTATTTTTGCATCATCTGCAAACATATTCAGATAGCTCTCATTTCCAGTGTTAATGTTTATATCATTTATGTACACTAGAAACATGATTGGTGCCAGCACCGAACCCTGTGGTACTCCACTAGTCACTTCTTTCCATGATGAGTAGTTTCCTCTTAGTACTGTCCTCATTTCTCTTTTTATGAGAAAGTCTTGCATCCAACAAAATAGTTTGCCTCGAATTCCTCCTTGATGGTACAGCTTCCATAAAAGTCTTTGGTGTGGTACTGTGTCAAAAGCTTTCTTGAAATCTAAATAGATACTGTCCACCCATCCTTCCCTTTCCTGTATTGTGTTTGTTACTCTGTCATAGTAGCTCAACAGATTAGTAACACATGATTTTCCTTTTCTGAAACCAAACTGTCTTTCTGTTATCATACTGTGTTTTTCAAGATGATTTACCCAAGCTTTTCTTATAAGTTTTTCTAATACCTTGCTTACAACACTAGTCAGTGATACTGGTCGGTAGTTGAGAGGATTTTGTCTATTTCCTTTCTTGAATAAGGGGACTATATTTGCTTTTTTCCAAATATCAGGTAGTTTCCCTTGACTCAAAGATTTCTTGAAAATTAAAAATAATGGTTTACTTAACTCCTTTGCACATTCTTGTAACACCCAACATGAAATTTCATCAGGACCACTTGCTTTTCCTCTGTCTAATCTACTTAACTCCTCCTGTATTACTTTTTCTGCTATTTGTATATCTGGTAGTATGTGTGGACATGCGTGTTCCACATAGTCCCTCTCAAAATTTTTTTTCTTCTGTAAAAACTAATTGGAAATTCTTATTTAGTGCTTCACAAATATCTTTCTCTTGTGTATAAGTGATTCCCTCGTCCGTGATGGATTGTATTATATCTTTTACTTTGGTTTTGCTTCCGATATAGCTGTAAAACAGCTTTGGTTGATCACTACTTTTATTTATTATATCCTCCTCAAACTGTTTTTGGGCTTCCCTCCTTATTCTTGTATAGTCGTTTCTTGCCTGTTTGTAATTATTATACGCCCTTTCACTATTGTGTCTTCTGTATCTATTCCACAACAAATCTCTTCTTTCTTTTGATTTTTTACATTCTGAATTGAACCATTTCTGTATTTTCTTATCTGCTTCTTTGTGCTGTGGGATGTAATTCTGGACTCCTATTTCATAAAATTCACAAAATTTTTTATATACAGCATTTAAATCTTGTCCTCTCAGCTCATTTTCCCAGTCAACTTCTAAGAAATACTTCTTTAGGTCTTGATAATTTCCCTTTTTATAGTTTAGGCTCTTTTTGTAACTGTCAGTGCTGTTTACTATGTCATATGCTATCCTGAAGTTATAATTTAGTACTGCATGATCGCTTTTGCCGAGTGGAGGGTGATATATTAAACTGTCAATGTCATTTTCTTGCCTAGTAAATATTAGATCTAGCACTGAAGGTACATCAAGTCCTCTTTTTCTAGTGGTGTTGCGTTAAGAAAAACTCTTGTACGAGATCCAGGAGCTTTTGGTCCCAGAAGCAGCTTTCTTCTAGAGTATTCCAATTTATATTTGTATTGAAATCCCCAGTTAGTATAATTCTTTCCGATTTCTCTTCCATTTTATGTAGCAAGGATCTTATACTCTGAATTGTACTCTCTGCTAGGTCCTCATATTCGTCTCTTTCCCATGTGTTTGATCTGGGTGGCATATACAAATTGGCTACAATTACTTTACCTTCAGATGTGTCGATCTCTACTGCAATCAGTTCTACTTGTGATGGTATATCTAGGTTTATTTCCTTGACTTTTAGATTTTTCTTAGTTAATATTATAATTCCTCCTCCTTTTTTTAAATTTCTGTCTCTTCTCCATATATTGTATTCCTCTAAGTTTAGTATGTCATTGGATATCCTTGGTGTTAATTTTGTCTCAGTTAGGCATATTATTTGTGGTTCATTTTCTCTGACATAATCATTCATCTCTAGTAATTTAGATACCATTCCATCCACATTTGAGTACATCAACTTTATCATCTTGTTTATATACTTGCCATGACATGGTTCTATTACCTTCCTCCTTTTTCTTCCATCCTGTTTGTGTACCACTTTCGTACCTGCAATCCTATTACTTTGTAAAAAAATTTCTTCTTGTCCTCTTCTGATCTTCCCTCATTTTTTGTTTTTGCTTCCTCCCTTTTCTCTTTCAGTAATTCCAGTTCCTCTTGTGTTAGGCATCTTTTTATCCATACATTTTTGAACTCCTCTTTTTCCATAAGATTCTTTGCATTTTTTAGTATCTCTTCCACAGTGTTTACACTCTGGAAAGTCACCTTTAGAGGTCTTGTCTTGCTTTTCTCGTATTTCCCTAACCTTTTGTGTTCCTCTATGTCTTTACTACAGATTTCCTCTGATACTTCTTTCAGTAAGCTCATTACATTTGCCATCTCCTTTTTGTCTCTAGTGATTTTGTTTTTAATTTCTTCCTCTTCTATACCAGTGATTAATATTGATTTATTTATTTCTACTAAATCTCTGACTAACTTTGGATTGTTTTGGATTATTCTTTTCACTTCCTTTTTAATGTTTTTTTCCTCCACCCTTGTTTCTAAGTCTTTCTTTACTTTCACCATTTCAGCATACGTGGTTTCTACATCATTTTTGTAGCTTTGCACAGCTTCATTCACCTGTGTTATCTTCTCCTCAATATCACTGCTCTGGTCCATAAGACTGCTTGCTTGTCTAATTGTCTCTGTGTCATTTTTTAACTCTTCCATAACACTCTCGTGATTGACTACTGTACTTCCCATTTCACTCACTTTCTTCCTAAGGGTATTCAATTCCACTGTTAGTTCACTGATGGTTGTGTCTTTCTTATTGGCCTCCCTTCCCAGTTTTTCTATCTCTTCCTTTTGCAAGTGCATTTGCTTCTTTATTTCATCAATTTCATTTTTGAAAGCCATTTCTAGTTTGTGTACACGTTCAACCAGTCTATTGTGAGTCTCCACTTCAACTAGTTCTTGGTAGAAATCATCATTTTGCTTTTTACTTTTATCCCTTTTCTTTTCCAAATTTGTTTTACTGAAGTATGTATCCATTTTGTAATACTAAATGAACAGAGTATGTACTTACAGTGTGCACGCTTTCCCGGTCTTTCTGTAGTATAAACAAACCCAGCTGACTCAACACATCGTGGTTCTTTGTTGTTTGAAAGTCTTATTTAAACTTATTATTTCTTTTCCTTTTAATAATGAAAAATCATTTAGTCTAACCTGGTACAGAGCTTGACTCATTCAAAGATATTTATTTAGGTAATGCCTCTGGCCGTGTTGAGCTTGTATGGAGCGCCGGTACAGACGTCCACATCCGACGATGCCGTGTGTGTGTGTGTGTGTTCTTCTATCTATCTATCTATCTATAGCCCGATGCCCTAATCCTGCAAAGGGTGGCCGCAGACAAAACGCCTCCAAGTCGCTCTGTCACCCACCATTTGACTACCCTCTCCCCAACTCACCCCCCCCCTCCCTCATATACCTCTCAACTCCATCCCTCCACCTCATCCTCGGTCTACCTCTCCCTCTTCCTCCCTCCACCTCACCTACATACACCCTCTTAGTCAGTCTTTCATTCTCCATTCTCTTCACATGTCCAAACCACCTCAGTGTATTTCTCCTAATCTTCTCAACCACATCCACATCCACCCCACATCGTTCCTTCACTTCTTCATTCGTCAACCTGTCCCTCCACGTCACTCCACATGCTCCTCTCAAGTAACTCATTTCCACTGCTCTCACTCTTGACTTGTTCCCCTCTTGCAAGGTCCATGCCTCGCTTCCATACGTCAGGGTAGGGATCACAATACTATCATGCAGTGACTTCTTAACATCCATACTCACCTCCCTATTTCTCATCACTGCTTTCAGTGTACCAACGACCTTCCTTCCCTGCTGTACCCTTTCACGCACTTCATCCCCCAAAGTTCCATCCTTACTCATCACACTACCCAAGTACTTGAATGCACTCACATTCTCCATATCCTCACCATCCAACCTCACTGCACACTCTGTGACTTCATTCCTCTCAAACACCATAACTTTACTTTTGCTTACATTAACTTTCAGATTCCTCCTACACACTGTCCCAAATTTATTCACCAAGCCTTGCAACTCCCATTCATCTTCACTCAAAAGTACTGTATCATCAGCAAACAGCAACACCGGAAGCTTCCAAATCTCACCCTCATTCATTAGAGCCACCCCCACATCCACTGCCCTACCCTGCACCTCCTTTACAACCCCATCCATGTATATATTAAACAGCCATGGAGACATCACACAACCCTGTTTCAGTCCCACATTGAGATCAAAGAACACACTCAGCTCACCATCCACTCGCACCGTAACCCTAGCTCCCTCATACATACTCTTCACAGCACTCAACAATTTCCCCTCCACTCCATATATTCTTAATACCTTCCACATACCTTGCCTGTCTATTCTGTCATAAGCTTTCTCCAAGTCCATGAAGGCAGCATACACTTTCCTTCCCTTCTCTAAATACTTCTCCACTAAACATCTTTGAACAAATATCTGATCTACACACCCTTTTCCCTTCCTAAATCCCCCTTGTTCTTCTCCAACTATCTCCTCTGTCATATGCTTAACCCTATCAATGAGTATTCTACCATATATTTTACCAGTCACACTAAGTAGGCAAATACCCCTATGGTTACCACATACTTCTCTCTCTCCTTTTCCTTTGTATAAAGGAACAATTATACCTGATTTCCAGTCCTCTGGAACCCTTCCCTCTTCCCAAGCCAATCTACACAACTTCCATATCCACTCCACAACAATCTCACCCCCATACCTAAGCATTTCACCACACACTCCATCAATTCCTGGGGCCTTTCCCAACTTAATATTCTTCATCGCTTCCACTACTTCCGCCCTACTGATCTCTTCCTCCCTCGTCTCATTTCTTCTTCTCCCAGCCATTCCCCAACCACATATACTCGCACTGCTCTCACTCTCCACATTCAACAAATCCTCAAAGTGCTCCTTCCATCTCCTCAGTTTCTCTCTCTTCTCCACCAACAATCTATTATTCCTATCTTTCACTCAACTACTATTTCCCCTTTCACACTGCCTTACTTTCTTTACCTCCTTCCAAAACAATTTCTTACTCTCCCTCCATTTCACACTCAGATTCCTCCTAAACTCCTCATCCACTTTCTTTTTACTGTCCTTCACCAGTCTCTTAACCTCCCCTCTCCTGCTCACATATACCTCTCTCTTCTCTCATCTTCTCCCCTACCTCTACTCGCTAACCATTCACTATATGCCTTCTTCTTTTGTTCCACAGCTCGTTTCACCTCATCATTCCACCATGCTGTCCCTTGCACACCCTTGCATCTCCTCCTCACTCCACAAACCGCCTCTCACGCTGCGCCTATCTCTTCCGTGAATATCTTACATACGTCTTCCACCCCTTCCATCTGCTCTAGCTCATACCTTCCCAGTCTTTCTTCCACTATGCTCTTATACTCTGTCATTTTCTCACTATCTTGCAATTTCTCCACTCTTCTCACAGGAGTTGCTTCCTCCTGTCTTCCCCTTCGTCTCCTCAACCACTTTCTTTGCAGCTCTACCTTGGCCATCACTAAGTGATGGTCCGAGACTCCATTCCCCCACCCTCTGCACACTCTTGCATCCAACACTTGTCTTCTCATTCGCTCATCCACACACACGTAGTTTATCATTGCCTTTCGTTCAACAAGTTCACCATCCATCCTCCTCATTACTCTCCATGTATACTGGTGGATCATCTTATGCCGAAAGTAAGTGTTGGCTATTGCCAACCCCCTACAAGCACAGATGTCCACCAAAGCACTTCCATTCCCATCTACGTCAGCTGGCACACCCCACTGACCAACCACTCCATCCACTCGTACATTTCCAACTTTGCCATTCATGTTTCCAATCAACAGCACTCTCTCGCTCCTCTCAAACTTGTCCATACACGCTTCTACACTCGCCCAAAACTCATCTTTCACTCTTGCCACTCGATCCTCTGTCGGGGCATACACACATACAATCGCCCACGCTTATATACCTACTTTCATCCTCACCCATACAATCCTTGCACCCACTGTTCCATACTCTCTTATATTCTCCTTCCATTTCTTGCTTATCATCAGACACACTCCCTCTCTTGCCCTCTCATTTTCATTGATTCCGCACATATACAGTACCTAAAGCATATTCCCATTCTCTCACCCTTTCACCTTTCCAGTTAGTTTCAGTCAATCCACATATATCCACTTTTGCATCCTCAAGCACCTGAACAATCTCTCTTTCACTTCATCATTCACTCCTCTCACATTCCACGTTCCCACCCTAGGAATGTCCTTCGTCCGTTCCTTAGTCGTCAACGTATGGTCCGTCCGGGTCCGAGGCGCTTTGTTCCCTTTTTTAGTTAGTTCTTTTTACGGGGTGGGGCACTAACCCACCACCAACCCTTTTAGTCGCCTCGTACGACAAGCAGGGATACTGGGGGAGTATTCTTGAAACCCCCCTACCCTCAGGTGTGTCAAGCTCGAACTGTCCCGTGTCTTAAACCATATTTATCGTACATATCCTTAAATTTGTGAATTGTTTTGGCACACACTATTTCATTCGGTAGTGCATTCCATTGGTCAATTGCTCTGTTTGGGAAACTGAATTTCCTTACGTCTATATCACCTCTCCTTATGCAGTTTTTTGCAGTGTCCTCTTGCTGACGCTTCTCCATGTGTTAAGTAATCATTTATGTCTATTTTCTCTTTCCCTGATATGCATTTATATAGCATTATCATGTCACCTCTTTTCCTTCGCTCCTGTAGTGTTGGTAGATTCAGTTTATTTAGTCTTTCTTCGTAGCTTAGGTCCCTTAAGCTTGGTATCAATCTTGTTCCAGCCCTTTGAACTTTTTCAATCTTGTTTATGTGCTTTTTGAGATGAGGACTCCAGACTACTCATGCATATTCCAGGGTTGGTCTAATGAATGATGTTATTATCCTTTTTAGCATGTCTTCATTTATATATGTGAATGCTATTCTCATATTTGCAAGCAGTGTATACATGTTCCGTAACTTCTCGCTGATGTGGTCAGCCGGAGATAGTCTGTTATTGATGATCACACCTAGGTCCTTCTCTCTTTCTGATGTGTATAGGGTTTTATTTCATAAGTTATAATCCCAATCAGGTCTATTTCCACCTTTACCAAACTTGATTACATGACAGTTGTCCACACTGAATTCCATTTGCCATGTACTACTCCATTCATGAAGTTTATTTAATTCTTCTTGTAGCTCTTTACAAGAGTCTGTGTTAGTAATTCTCCTTTGTATTTTTGCAGCATCTGCAAACATATTCAGATAGCTCTCATTTCCAGTGTTACTGTTTATATCATTTATATACACTAAAAACATGATTGGTGCCAGCACTGAACCCTGTGGTACTCCACTAGTCACTTCTTTCCATGATGAGTAGTTTCCTCTTAGTACTGTTCTCATTTCTCTTTTTATGAGAAAGTCTTACAGCCAACAAAACAGTTTGCCTCGAATTCCTCCTTGATGGTACAGTTTCCATAAAAGTCTTTGGTGTGGTACTGTGTCAAAAGTTTTCTTAAAATCTAAATAGATACTGTCCACCCATCCTTCCCTTTCCTGTATTGTGTTTGTTACTCTGTCATAGTAGCTCAACAGATTAGTAACACATGATTTTCCTTTTCTGAAACCAAACTGTCTTTCTGTTATCATACTGTGTTCTTCTAGATGGTTTACCCAAGCTTTTCTTATATGCTTTTCTAATACCTTTCTTACAACACTGGCCAGTGATACTGGTCGGTAGTTGAGTGGATTTTGTCTATTTCCTTTCTTGAATAAGGGGACAATATTTGCTTTCTTCCAAATATCAGGTAGTTTACCTTGACTCAAGGATTTCTTGAAAATTAAAAATAATGATTTACTTAACTCCTTTGCACATTCTTGTAGTACCCAACATGAAATTTCATCAGGACCACTTGCTTTTCCTCTGTCTAATCTACTTAACTCCTCCTGTATTACTTTTTCTGCTATTTGTATATCTGGTAGTATGTGTGGACATGCATGTTCCACATAGTCCCTCTCAAAATTTTTTTCTTCTGTAAAAACTAATTGGAAATTCTTATTTAGTGCTTCACAAATATCCTTCTCTTGTGTATAAGTGATTCCCTCGTCTGTAATTGATTGTATTATATCTTTTACTTTGGTTTTGCTTCTGATGTAGCTGTAAAACAGCTTTGGTTGATCACTACTTTTATTTATTATATCCTCCTCAAACTGTTTTTGGGCTTCCCTCCTTATTCTTGTATAATCGTTTCTTGCCTGTTTGTAATTATTATACGCCCTTTCATTATTGTGTCTTCTGTATCTGTTCCACAATAAATCTATTCTTTCTTTTGAATTTTTACATTCTGTATTGAACCATTTCTGTATTTTCTTATCTGCTTCTTTGTGCTGTGGGATGTACTTCTGGACTCCTATTTCATAAAATATATCTGGTAATATGTGTGGGCATGCATGTTCCACACAGTCCCTCTCAAATTTTTTTTCTTCTGTAAAAACTGATTGGAAATTCTTATTTAGTGCTTCACAAATATCCTTCTCTTGTGTATGGGTGATTCCCTCGTCCGTAATGGATTGTATTTTATCTTTTACTCTGGTTTTGCTTCTGATGTAGCTGTAAAATAGCTTCGGTTGATCACTACTTTTATTTATGATATCCTCCTCAAACTGTTTTTGGGCTTCCCTCCTTATTCTTGTATAATCGTTTCTTGCCTGTTTGTAATTATTATATGCCCTTTCACTATTGTGTCTTCTGTATCTATTCCACAACAAATCTCTTCTTTCTTTTGATTTTTTACATTCTGTATTGAACCATTTCTGTATTTTCTTATCTGCCTCTTTGTGCTGTGGGATGTACTTCTGGACTCCTATTTCATAAAATTCACAGAATTTTTTTTATACAGCATTTAAATCTTGTCCTCTAAGTTCATTTTCCCAATCAACTTCTAAGAAATAATTCTTTAGGTGATGATAATTTCCCTTTTTATAGTTTAGACTCTTTTTGTAACTTTCATTGCTGTTAACTATGTCATAAGCTATCCTGAAGTTGCAATTTAGTACTGCATGATCGCTTTTGCCGAATGGAGGGTGATATATTAAATTGTCAATATCATTTTCTTGCCCAGTAAATATGAGATCTAGCACTGAAGGTACATCGAGTCCTCTTTTTCTGGTGGTTTCCCTCACATGCTGCGTTAGGAAAAACTCTTGCACGAGATCCAGGAGATTTTGGTCCCAACAGCTTTCTTGGCTAATTATATCTAGAGTATTCCAATTTATATTTGTATTAAAATCTCCAGTTAGTATAATTCTTTCTGATTTCTCTTCCATTTTATGTAGTAATGCTCTGAAACTCGGAATTGTACTCTCTGCCAAGTTCTCATATTCGTCTCTTTCCCATCTGTTTGATCTGGGTGGCATGTACAGTAGCGAGCAGATAACTCGAGGCCACATTGTCCACCAACGTGCTGGTGTTTTATCTGGTAACAGTGGTATAGTCTGACAGATCGAAACGTAGGGTTTTGGTGGAGTCACCCCCTCCCTGCACTGTTGCCACGTTTCCGAGCTGACCTCTCCATCAGCGATGACCTTAACACTGTTTCCCTCTTGTGATCTCCGTTTTTCTAATACCCCCTATACCCCTGCCACCAACACCCCCTATACCCCACCCCCCAACCACACCCCCAACCACAACACCCCCTATCCCTCCACCACCAACACCTCCTATACATATAGACCCCCACCAGCAACACCTGTATACTAATTAGCCGTTGATAATTGCTAGACTATTATTGAGAGCATACCTGCTCCCCTCTTGCTCAAACTCCCCAATCTTACAATCCCATCTGTCTTCATCCTTCCCACTGCCTTCGTTCCTAAATCCCTTAATTGATCTATTTTTTAACTCTAAGTGTCCCCAACACCTTTTAAACCATTTTACCTCTCTGTCACTTTTCTGAACCATTTGTATCTTCTTGTTTTATATTGTGTATAGAACCTTTCATACTGTATGCTGTACTACTCTGTATAATGTATAAGAATACCCACTGTTTAGTGTAAATATATTTTTATTATTATTATTATTATTATTATTATTTCTCTCTCTCTCTCTCTCTCTCTCTCTCTCTCTCTCTCTCTCTCTCGCTAGATTTTGTTATGTGTCATCCATGGTTTTTTACTTCCATTTTTATGTATGGAGCTTTTATAATTTTGACTTTATTTCCGCACCACCCTTGAGGTAAAAAAGTCACGGCGCAAGGTTTTTTTTATAGAGGTTTCCTCAATAGGCCTAAATCCTGGGTAGGGGGTTGGACTCCTCCCACAGCGTATACACACAAACACGTGTCGCGTGAGTGCTTGCCACTCCCCAGAGCTGTTTGATATATTTATTTTAATTAATGAAATGTGAAAGGATCGCCTCTTCCCACTTTTTTTATCCCTTCAAATTTTCTTGGTAATTATACTTGCTAAATTAATTAGCAATGTTAGAAGTGTTGGGGAAGTAAATAATAATTAGAATATTTTTAGAGCAACACTGCCAAATTTTTATGCCACGTTTCTCTATTATCGTATAATATAGTATGCAGAATAGTTTTATTCTTCCTTGATACATGTCAGCACTTTCATTACAGTTATATTAGTATGAGTTATGTTTATGTATCATTCCTACTACACAAACCACAGGCGTTATACATCGTAGGGTTAGGAAACATGACAATAGTGTAGGGAGGGGGTGACTCCACCCAAACCCTATGTTACGAGGAGGAACACTATAGCTCTGAACTTCTCGGAGATTCAATCGGCTGTTCGGGCGAAACAAACCCAGAGATAATCAGTCAAATTGCAGTTCTTACTGGTCTCCAATCAATATCATGCATGTAAACGTATTATATTGATAACGATTAACGTGTCGTACACATGGTAGGTATATTTATAACCATAGTATTACAACATAGGCATCTAAATAGTGGTGTGTTCATTCATGTGAGACGGGTATCTCGAGTGTGCAGCTCCATCACAACCTCGGTTTGTGACGTAGGCACCACGTGCCGCCACGTATGGGGAGAAGCATGAAGGTGGAACCAATTGGCCCGTTCGCGATAAGTATATAGAGTGTAATCGTTCGACTTTACCACTCGAATATTAAACAAACATTGGTTGCGTATGTCAAAATAAACTTGTTACCTTTAATCTCATATATGTTTAATACCGCAGCCAACCGCCTGCCCACTCCCCCCTCCTCCTCCCATCTGATGTCCCACCTCGTCCCTCCCTTCCTCACCCACCACCCTCCTTATAACTCCCACACACCCCTCACCCTGTTCCGCCTACTGTGGTGTGAACCTTTAACTCTCTCACCTGCTTCGGATTTAGACTTCGACGAAAGTGAGGTTCACTGTGAGGGATGATTGGCATGACGGCATTTTTGTGATAATAATGCTAGGTTGCAGGGAAGCTGATAATCCTAGGTATATCTCTTGAACTCTGGTAAAGGTTGTTTGGTTCACGGCAATAGTCGAACCAAATAAATCACTACCGATACCTGTGTGTCAAACATGAATGAACGCACCACTATTTGAATGCCTATGTTGTAATACCATGGTTATAAATATAACTACCATGTGTATGACATATAATACGTTTACTTGCATGATATTGATTGGAGACCAGTTAGAACAGCACACTGAAAAATTATCAATAGGTTTGTTTTGTCCAAACAGCCCACTGAATTTCGATCAAGTTCATAGCTACCACTGTTACCAGATAAAACACCAACATGCTGGTGGACTACAGTCGTTCTATTTTATGAAGGCAGTTTGGGTGGGATGCTCTGGGACCTCACACTGTTAGCTCTGTTGTCACATCGCCGCCGACACACGTGTAATTATTTGTGTTCACCTCTCTCTCTCTCTCTCACTCTCCTATTTTAAGCTAGCAACTACTTATAAATGAATTTTAAACACTCTGTATAGATGTAATTCAATAAAAAAGCTATAGTATAGTATAAATCTCATAAGACTTGTCAGAGTTGCCTTTGAGACGTTGTCAGGTGGTGACACGAGGGACAACCCTGCGTGAGTGGGTCATACTCGGTCAGTCTCCCGCCATGGAAGCTATTTAAAAAAAAAAAAAAAGAGGCACCTGCAGACTTTTACTTCAGGGGTGGTTTGGAAAAAAAGTCGAAAACAAGAGAAAAAGTTAAGAAAATACAATTAGTAGTAGTTAATATATAATATGAGAGAGAGAGAGAGAGAGAGAGAGAGAGAGAGAGCGCACGTGTGTGGCGACGATGTGGCAACAGAGCTAATAGAGTGAGGTCCCAGAGGGCCCGACCCAAACTGCCTTGATAAAATAGAACGACTGTAGGTGGCCTCATGTCATCTGCTCGCAACTGTACATATTGGCTACAATTACTTTCCCTTCGGATGTGTTGATCTCTACTACAATGAGCTCAACTTGTGAGGGTATATCTAGTTTTATTTCATTGACTTGTAAATTTTTCTTAGTTAATATTATAATTCCTCCTCCTTTTTTTAAGTTTCTATCTCTTCTCCATATATTATATTCCTCTAAGTTTAGTATGTCACTGGATATCCTTGGTGTTAATTTTGTTTCAGTTAGGCATTTTATGTGGTTCATTTTCCCTGACATAATCATTCATCTCTAATAATTTAGATACCATTCCATCCACATTTGAGTACATCAACTTAATCATCTTATTTATATACTTGTCATGACATGGTTCTACTACCTTCCTCCTTTTTATTCCCTCCTGGTTATGTACCACTTTCGTACCTGCAATCCTATTACTTTGTAAAAAAAAAAAAAAATGTGTTCTCTGATCTTCCCACATTTTTTTTTTTTTTTTTTTTTGCTTCCTCCCTCTTCTCTTTCAGTAATTCCAGTTCCTCTTGTGTTAGGCATCTTTTTATCCATACATTTTTGAACTCCTCTTTTTCCATAAGATTCTTTGCATTTTTTAGTATCTCCACAGTGTATACACTCTGGAA
Source organism: Coenobita brevimanus (assembly GCF_032717465.1). Lineage (NCBI taxonomy): Eukaryota > Metazoa > Arthropoda > Malacostraca > Decapoda > Coenobitidae > Coenobita > Coenobita brevimanus. The sequence continues at coordinate 40,802,920 of NC_136959.1, read as the reverse complement.
AGTCACCTTTAGAGGTCTTGACTTGCTTTTCTCGTATTTCCCTACTCTTTTGTGTTCCTTTGTATCTTTACTACAGATTTCCTCTGATACTTCTTTCAGTAAGTTCATTACATTAGCCATCTCCTTTTTGTCTCTTGTTTTGTGTGTGTGTGTGTGTGTGTGTGTGTGTGTGTGTGTGTATTTGCAGTGTGATTACTGCTGTATGCTTTCATTGGTGATGGAGATGGTTGCGGTGATGGTTGTGATGAAGATGGAAGTGGTAGTGATGGTTGTGGAGGAGATGGTTGTGGTGCTGCTGCTGCTACTGATGATGATCCTGGCTTATATTCAGAGGGAATGAAGTCTGAAGGGGACAATGACTTTCCTGATTTAGCATGGGAAAATGATATGGAAATATCTTGGATGGGAGGTGAGATGCAGGCAGGGTGGAGTGTGGTGAGAGTGTAGGATGACTGTGGGGGAAAAAGAGGTCAGTGTTTGTGGTAGGGGGGTGGAAGAGAGGTGGCGATAATGCGGCTCAGTCTCGAGGGTCACGGTGGTTCCAATGGTGGCAGGCATGACACAAGTGGTGGTAGGACTGGTGGCAATGATGGCAGTGGTGTCGGGGGTCATAGGACTGATGGCAGGGATGGTGGCTGTCACAGAAGTGATGGCAGAGGTGACAATTTTCCTAGGAGTGATGGCAGTAATGACAGGAATAGTTACACCAGTGGTGGCAGTGTGAAAGGAGTGATTGTAGTGATGGTGCTACTACTCTCTGTTGTGCTAATCGTCGCAGCCTTGACCGTGGCTTTGTGCTTATCTCCTTGGGGTCAGATTTAGCCCTCGCTCTCCTGCTCTTCACTCTCTCCTCCTCAACATGTTCACTTACCATTTCACTTTCACTGCTTTCTTCACTCTCACTTCCACTGAACAAGTATTTTATATACTCTTTCTCAGCTAAGCCCTTGCGAGACATTTTTAGGTACAGTGTAAAACAGCAGGGGAACGGTAAAAATCGGTTAGGAATTTTCAGATCTGGCTTTCTCTGAAAATATATAAGAAACACTTATAAACCTTCTTCACATGCACACTGCACTATATATAACACAATATCACTATAATACACGTAAGGTATGGACGGTGCGGTAGTACGAAATGTGGGTTTAAATGGCCAGCCGTGTGCTCACACACCCTTCAAGGCTGACTGCCAGGAGAACACTGAGCTAAATATAGGCCACTTGCCCCTCTGATAAGCTCCCGGGTGTTGCCATATATTTCCCCTAGACCTGGCCACCGTCAACTTTGACTCAAATAAATTTGACGCAAATCCATCCACAGGAAAAGTTTCTACGACCATTTATAGGGAAGTTGCATCACGCTGCATCATAGGTTACTCTTCAGATTGCAAGGATTATGACTCACATTGAGTCATCGTGCACGAAAGTTAATAAATCTCACTGTAAATGATGGACATTTCATTTACAATCCCTTGACTCCAACACATCCATAACAGATCTGTAAAGTGTTGTAACTCCCAAACTACTGAGATTTTGCAATACTGTATGCTCATTCAGTAATTTGCATTCAGTATCGTCCCCGGAATACATCCCCTGATTTTTATTACATATATACTGAACACCCTGTATATATATATATATATATATATATATATATATATATATATATTTATATTTATATATATTTATATATATATACTGTATATATATTGTTTTTGTTTTCGTTTTTGAAGGCTCCAACATGCTTGCATGCGTCGGCCCTGGTCACCTAATGGAGGCTCTCCATGCTGCACGATCTATTGCAGCCTCCCTGTTCAGTCCCTTAACCCTGAGGTCACACTTAATGACCTCGTCCCACATCTTTCTCAGTCTATCCCTCACAACCCCACCCCCAAAATTAACACTTCTCATCTGCTGCACCCAATTATCATCCCCCATCCTCTCCACATGCCCAAACCATCTCAATCTACCTCTCCTCATCACAACACAAATACACTCCAGTCCAATCTTACCTCTCAACTCTTCCATCGTAAACCCAGCCCCCTCAGGCCTTGCACGGAGGGACGCACTGCACATCCACCTAATCGTTGTCATTTCTGTATGTCTGAGCCTGCGAATATCCTCCTCCTTTACTGCACAGGTTTCATTACCATACAGCATTACACTCCTAAAACAAGCTGCATACAAAGACCCCTTAGCACGTCGGAAGAGTCCTCTCAATGTTAGGAGAGGCAACAGCTCCCTGAACTTCTTCCAACCACTTCTCACCCTAGCGACAAAGCTAGCTCCAGCACCACCTCCAGCACACAACATGTCTCCCAGATAACAAAACTCTTCCACACACTCAAGAGACTCACCAACAAGTTCAATCCTTTCACGCCTGACACTCTCCACCTGCTCTCCCCGACATGCCGTACACATAAAATCAGCATTATCTCGCAGCCTACTTCTGATAACACTACATCTCTTGTGCACCCATTTATCACAAACACTACACAAGATGGAATCACTTCCCATGCCCTTGTGGCAAACTGCACATGGCCAATCTCCCTCGTCTCTGACAGTACTGCCACCAACCCTAGATATCATCACTTTTGTTTTATCTGCATTTACCCTTAAGCCCTTATGCCCCATACCATCTCTCCACTTCCTAAATCTTTCCTCTGCCTCCCTTTCGTTCTCTACAATCAACACCAAATCATAAGCATACAACATCTCCCTCGGGAGTCCGTTTCTGAAGTCCTGTGAGAGGGCT